>NC_074718.1:44887198-45109698 GCF_947242115.1 Biomphalaria glabrata
TGATGATAAGCATAAGTGATTCTATGTTTGACAAAATCTTTCTTCATTAACAAAAAAAATATTTGAGCAGATTATGGAAATTATGAAATGATTTAAATCTTATTTGCAACTAATTTTGAGACTGTTAGGTACAATCCCATTTGAGTGAGGGCTTGGTAAAATCCCATTTGCGTGAGGGCTTGGTAAAATCCCATTTGCGTGAGGGCTTGGTAAAATCCCATTTGAGTGAGGGCTTGGTAAAATCCCATTTGAGTGAGGGCTTGAGAGATTCAAATTCACTTTTGTAAAAACCTTGCTGTTATGCATAGTGCGTGTACGTCATCATTTGAATTTGTGATTTCCCAGACCTGTTGAGATGAGATGGAGGTTGCATTGACCATGACCATCTATGTTACCCTTGCATGTCCCTCGCCGAATCGAGAGTATATGACTTTTAAAGCTTTACAAATCCCCAATGGCCACATCAAAACTGCAAACATTATAACAATATCTCAACATTTTAACTGAGTCAGAGCCAAGAAACTCAATGTAGACTCTATAGCTTGCTCTTCCAGAGTCTTTTGATGCTGACCCATCAGCATATATGCAAAAATAGCACTAGGCTTGAAGGCATTGATGGTCTATAGTACTTTTATGCAAAGGTAGATAGGTGAATGCATTAGTTTAGTGGCATTGTGGTCCACTTCTTTCCAGCGAATGTCTGGGGCCATGGAGCGACACTGAGAGGGAAGGCGGTGAAAATGTTTTGCCTGTCAGTGGAGGACTAGGACAAATTGCTTAGAGAAAATGATGACTTGGCCAAATTTAAGTCATTAATTAACATGCATGACTAGATAGATCTAAGATCATGCATAGGAATTAATCTACTTTTTTGTAGTAATGTCTGTATTTTATAAGATAAAATAAGATGTCTAGTGACATGACCGCATCTCAAACTATCTAGCTGGTAGTTATTCAGTCTTTTGTATCACTCAAAACAAGTTAGTAATGACTGTTCCATCCTAAATTCAGATAAGTCAACTTACCATTTGTATTTTGTGATTTTTATAAATTACTTTTGCATAGAAACTTTTTTACTGACCCTCACATAGAAAAATGGTATGAAAATCTTAAGGGGGAAATTGACTTTTGGCCTATTATTATTTCTTAGTCTTTATGTTTGGTCTGTATAGAAATTTCACTAGTATATGTTACATTTTGATTCAAACTCTTTCTGTTTCAAGGCATCTCAGTTATGTCGATTGGTTTCTCCACGCAGGAGCAAAGATGATGACAGACGCCTTCTAATCAAACGCAGACGAGAATGTATGTTTGGTATTAAAAAAAAAACACTTTAAAATTGAAAATTTAATACTTTAGTAAATGAACAAATTTCATTTTTTTTTTTTTTTGCAATGTTCATTCCTTTTGTTTTCAGATCGACTGAGAAATCCTAAAACTGACAGTGCTTATCATGAACGACTATTCAAACGACAGAACACCATGTGAGACTGTTAGTTGTACAGTCTCCTCTCATCTATTTCTTTTGCTTTAAGTGTTTGAATTATTTATGACTCTGATTTTACATGAACTCAATGACATGCTCATCATAAACTATCTCTACGGTCAACTGGTTTTGGATGACCAAGACAGTATATTCAGAACATTACTTACAATTTAATGCATCATCAAGAACTTCATTTACTGAGGTAAGCCCCAAAAGAAATGACTCAAGTAGATCACTAAAAGGTCGTATTAGTAGTACTACTGTTGATACTGCCTATCCAACTAAAAAAGATGAATTCAACAGACCTGTTTATACAAGCATAAGTAACTCTACTGTTACTTCATATACACAAAACAATTATGATGAAGGCAGATGGGAAAAGTTGTGTTGTTTTAAATTTTGTAGACAAAAAAAATCTCCAGAAGAACTTCATAAGATATTGCATGCCGGGGTTCGGCGCATGTCTGAGACTTCAACCCCTTTAAATTCTTATTACCAACAACAAAAGAAAAACGAATGTTCATACTATGAATCGGGATATTTATCAAAGTCAACTTTTACTGGTGAACTGAAATCTATGAGGGATCTACGCAAGGCTAGCCATGTTACTGCAAATTTACCTGAGCCTGAAGTAGCCATCAGTAATTCAAACTCCAGAAGGTTGCTGGCAAAGGGCTCAAAACAAGTCTTTGTTGGGGAAACTGATGTCCATGAAATCAATTTGATGTTACAATCTCGCCTGAATGGAGGATTATCCATTGATACTTTGGAAGCAGATCAAAAAGGGGAAGCCCTTTTGAAGTGTAACCGCACGGGCAAGGATTATACTTCTTTAATTTTGTCCCAGCTAGTCAACGAGGCAGACACTCGTAGAATGTCTGTTCAGTCAGACCGCAGGAGCTCTAATTTTAGAAGCTCTTTCTCGAAGGTAGGATTGGATTTGAAATTAGAAAAAATGGCGATGAAGAAAGGTCTCAAGCCAGAAGAATTGAGTGATAGTGAATTTCTGAACAGATTAACAGATGTGTCAACAATAGTTAAAACTGAGTTAGAGAAAGATTGGAACTTCACTCAGAACTACATTAAGACATTAGAAAAGTTTGTCAAGTTGCAGACGTCTCAAAAGAAGGTGAGTAGCTTTGACAACTTCCATTCTAGAGTTCATTTAAATCTTTATAAGTTTCACCTATTTTAATGAATGACTGCATAGTTGTATTGGAGCAGAGTGTCTTTACGTTGGTCTCATGTTTGAACCTTGCCTACTGGCTTTCCCTGCCAACCTGGAGGAGGTTTACCCTAGGACATAACAAATCTTCATTTCTAAACGTCTGAATCTTATAAAAGCAAAGACAAAAATCTTCAGTGCTTTTTTTAAAAAAGAAAAAAAAAAAAAGGCACCATCTTCGGAGAGAATAGTTCTAAGTAACTCAGTTTCACAAATATAGTTTTTCCCCCCCTCTCTGTCTTTCGACTAGTTTCATTCATGTACAGTTGACTCTAGTCCGACAGCTACAGATCCCAGGGAGTATCAGATGGCTGAAAATGTTGGATGACCAAATGTTATCTTTACTTCAAAAAATATTCAAGGTTTACTTATGATGTAATAAGAAATATTCTCAACGGACTTTCAAATAGACGAAAAAATATATTGTATTGATGTAAAAAAAATTAATACAAAACATATGATTTTAGCTTCCACATACTTTATTAAATTATAATTTGATTCTACTTAATTCTAAACATATACCTACTACAGTATAAATTAATTACATGACTTTATGGACGGGTATTACAAATCCGTCAGTTTTTTTATTTCTTCAGCTGAAACAATCTGTTAGGACTTTTTCTTAGATGTCTTTAAATGTGCATCTGGTGTATATGATCATCCAGACATATACTACTCCTGTACACAATCACATCATTGTCATTGTCTTGACATATACTACTCCTGTATACAATCACATCATTGTCATTGTCTTGACATATACTACTCCTGTACACAATCACATCATTGTCATTGTCTTGACATATACTACTCCTGTACACAATCACATCATTGTCATTGTCTTGACATATACTACTCCTGTACACAATCACATCATTGTCATTGTCTTGACATATACTACTCCTGTACACAATCACATCATTGTCATTGTCTTGACATATACTACTCCTGTACACAATCACATCATTGTCATTGTCTTGACATATACTACTCCTGTATACAATCACATCATGGTCATGGTCCTGACATCTATCACTCCTATACACTATCACATCATTGTCATTGTCTTGACATATACTGCTCCTGTACACAATCATACCATTGTCCTGACATATACTACTCCTGTACACAATCATATCATTGTCCTGACATATACTACTCCTGTACACTATCACATAATTGTCATTGTCCTAACATAGCACTCAGAAATAAGAAAATGTGAACAAAACCAAACTTTTTCCCTGGTATTTTTGTAACTCCAACAATTAGGTCAAATTTTCTCTTATACATTACTTTGTCGTCTTACTTAATCAACGGCATATGTCATCAGCGTTAATTCCATCTCATAGGAAAACTTCTAAAGCTACATAACTATTTTATGCCCAAATACAAACAGCAAATACAAAGTGTCATCATACTTGAAACTGACTCCAGCAAATCATATTTTGATTGTGTTTGATCTTTAGAGAGACAGAGTGGACAAAATTATACAGCTGGCTATCACATAGTAAGGAGGTGTGGTGGCTGTGCGGTAAAGCAGTCCAGTCTGGGTGTCCCAGGTTAAATCCTGGTGAAGACTGGGATTTCGGGATATTAGGGTGATTGTAAATCCACCTAATGTTAATTATACCTTTGATATAGCGCTACTTTTCATGCTTATAGCGTGCTCAGAGCGCTTTGGTCCAATCTCAGTTGTGGACCAGTTGGGGGGGAGGGGGTATCTAGGAGAAGGTTTTTCCGTGCTGCCTTTAGGCACTCAGTAAACACAACTCTGCCCGAGTCGGGTGTTGAACCTCGAGTCCCCTTCATAGGTAGCCAAGCCAAGTTCAAGCGCACTTAGCCTCTCGACCACGCTTCCTACAGTTCCATCCAGCTCAACCTGACATTTATTGAGGAAAAGTATAGGCTGTTGGTCGTTGTGCTGGCTACATGACACCCTAGTTCACAGTGGGCCACAGAAACAGATGACCTTACATCTGCCCTATAGATCACAAGGTCTGAAACGGGAACTTTACTTAGCTATCACATCGTGATGTGTTTTTTTTGTTTCAAATACTTAATTTAATAAATAGAGAAGAAGAGTAGAAATTCCATTTTGGTTTTGAATATATTTGAGCTATTTTCAGTCTTCAGTCCTATTAGTGGTTAGAGAGAAAATCTTTGAATCACAAGTCAATGATACAAGCATTAGTTAGGCACAAAATCTAAATGTGTGTTTGATGGGGAGGACGACATATTTATTTTTTTCATCTTGCTGATATCTTTCCATTTTTAAGATATTTGACATGGGCACTGAGCGATGGATGGTCATCTTATACACAACCAGTGAACAATTAGATGGTTTGACCAACTTTAGATGTTTACTGACACGTCTGATACTACAACAGCATCATGTAGCCTACGAGGAGCGTGACATAGCACTGGCCAACATGCCTTATAAAGAGGAGCTCAAAAAGAGACTTGACACGAATGGTATCACTGTTCCTTATGTCTTTGCTTATGGCGTGACAATAGGGGTGAGTACTTTGTCATTGTGTGACAGTTGGGGGGGTGAGTACTTTATGAGTACTTTATGGCGATATGACACTAGAGGTGAAAACTTTGATATGGTGGGACTAATTTTCTAATGTTATCTTATGTTCTAATGTTATATAGTAATTGTAAATTAATAAGCTCAATATTTTTTATATTCATGAGATATTTTAAGGGTCTAACTCTCTAAGTCAATCCACATATTGATGAAACTATAAAAAAATTAAACAAAGCATTAGGATTTATTAAAAGAAATTTCTATAAATCAAATAAGAACATAAAACTAAAATGTTATTTAACCTTGGTTAGGCCAATAATAGAATATGCATCCTTCGTTTGGGACCCCTCAACTCAAGAAAACATTAAGAAACTGGAACAGACACAAAATAGAGCAGTGAGATTCATAACAAACGAATATTCACATTTGACTAGAGTAACACCTTTAGTAAAATCACTAAATTTAGAAAGCCTTCAGGACAGAAGACTCAAAAGTAAAGTAGCAATTATACATAAAACACTGAACCATAATCTTCAAATACAAAAACAAAATTTAATAAAATACTCTGAAAGACACAAAGATAAAGGCACATTCCTCATCCCATATGCTAGGACAAATTTGTACAAATACTCCTTCTTCCCTAGTGCTATTAGAGCATGGAATGGTTGCCTGAGATAGCCATGAAAACCAGTGACTTGGCAGAATTTAAGTCATTGCTTAACATGACTGAATGCATGACCAGTAGGACGCAATCATCTTCTTTTTTGAAGTAACGTCTGTATTAGATAAGATAAGAAGATAAAGAATTAAAGAAATAGAATGCTTCATTAAGTCATATTGTACTGAGCTATTAAAGTTGCAGTAGGAGGCATCCATTGCTGTTTGTGGACATCTTCAAAAATTGTCTTTTTTGTGTGGTGCTGGAATGTGTGCATTTAAACTATATTAGAGCTAATACATTTGAGATAAATATAAAATCATGTTACTGCAAGTTTCTCTGATTTCAAATTTGAAATACAGTATCACTTAAATTGTGTTCCTTTAAGAAATGCATTAGAAGTGCTCAAGATAGGCATAAGAAATGTTTTAAAATCTTCACAGCTAACAAAAGACGACCTTAAGTTGAGTTACTAAATTTATAAACACTTCAGAATAGTATTTGAAACCGAAGTACACTTATATTTCTGATTGAAATCCATATACTTTCCTTGTCTGACTTTTAATTTAAAGCAAATGTATTATTAAATCCAAACAATTTTTGTTTTATAATAAAAAAAAACAATTAAAAGTGATTATTCATTCAAAACTCAAAATATCCATAGAAATGAAAAAAAAAGAAAATAGAACTAATTGTTAAATTCACTTTTGTACATTGTAGGCTTCATAGCTCAAAGAAGTTTGTACTGTGTTATACCAAAATGCTCTCTGCTCAATACACAAAACTGATGTCTCTCCCAAATAGGTCTCCACAGCCATATGAAAAAGTGTTCGAGATGAACCATAGTTGTTGTACGACTGTAGGAGGCCAATATACCAAAATGCTCTCTGCTCAATACACAAAACTGATGCACAGAGTAATAGGATGTGACTTACTGATTTCTAGACTAAAAGGATGTACCTTTTTGATTCACAGACTAATAGGATGTAACTTTAAAAAAACATTTGTGATTTTTTGCAAAGACATATATTTTATGTGACGTTTTGAAACTTTGTTTTTCTCCATTTCTTTGTGTCCAATTAAGTGTGACTGCCATTTTGTAATCTTGTAGAACTGCCAGGTGATTTATGCTCTCCACAAGTTGAAAATGATGGATTCACTCTTCAAGAACTTTATTGTAAGTCAGCATGAGTTTCCTACTAGTCAGTAGTAGTAGTAGACTTATTTGATCAGCCTTTCTCAAATGAATTTCTGAAGCTTATAGTGCTCAACCCCCTCCACCCCCGTGCGCATACCCTGCACCCTTTAAGGAAAAAAGGAGGGGGGGGGGAGAGGCTGAGTGGTAAAGTGCTTGACTTCCAAATGGAGAGGTATCTGGTTCAAATCCAAGTGAATAATTTCAGGATTTTTAGGAGACCACTGAGTCCACCAAACTTTAACGAGTACCTGAAATTAGTTTGGGAGAGTAAGGGCAGTCGGTTGTTGTGCTGGCTACTTAACACCCTTGTTATCAATGGGCCTTAGAAACAGATGACCTTTACTTCACCTGCCCCTTAGATCACAGGTTTGAAAAAAGGCACCATAGAAGTAGTTTGAAAACCACTGGATTAGATTCTAATAATTTTATTTGGATTGGATTTAACCAAAAAAAATAGCCGTTTTGTCCTTCCCCAGTATATATAAAAAATAAATTAAAATGAAAATGGTACAAAGTTTTTATTGTCAAACTCTAATCTTCTCATTTGCTTTATCTAACATCTTCTGTGAATAGCCATTTTTTTTAAAGCACTAAATTACTTACACATTTAGCACTAAAGGAAAGAGTGTGAATATTCTGACATGTTTAACATTTTCAGACTATTTTAGGTGTTTTAATGAATACTTCTATTGTACAATCATTGAGACATAAATCTCAATCATGATTCTTTCAATACTCCTGACAGATGCCTCCTAACAAATACAATGAATGGTTAAACAGCAGGCATCTAGGAAAAGGTTCAGGGCTTAAGATTGATGGTAAGCTTTGTTTTCTAAAGGGAGGCAAATTTGTAAAACACTAAATGTTAAAGAAACAAAGATAATGAATTGTAGGAATGTATATGTAGGAATATTTTTTCCTTCAAAGAAAACGTAATAAATGAAAGAAGATAGAATTATCTGTGGCATTTTAGAATTAGAATTTAGATAGAATTATATTGAGAGAGTCTCATGCGCCATCCATTTATGAAATATAATTCTGATTCTGATTATGCAATTCTCATTTTGTCATTGAGATTATATAGCTCCTCTTTTGTGGTCAAAGATGAGCTCATTTCTCATTTCCTGTGGACTCGAAGATGACTGTAAAATCCAATCATCGCTTTAAAAAGCCGGCCGCATACGTGGCATGGGTGGGTTAGGTCAGTTGCAGATTGGCCTGCTTCTTCTTCTCAGCTTTTTGTTGGTTCTGCGCTCTTTCGCCCTTGGCCATTCTTCTTGCTTCATTGAGATTATACATGAAGTATAGACTAGTAATAATAAAAGGAATGGTATCTATAGTTTCTTTATGTACTTCTTAGAAAAAAAAAGGCAGGCATCTCACCTAATACCACAACAGTGGATGCTGTAAAAATAGAGATTGTTAGAGAGATTTTAACAGAAACAAGTCACATCTGTAAAGAGTGAACCAAGAATACAAGAGACTTGTGAAAGTCTCACTCAGCTCAGCAAGAAAACCTTTCAGAAATATCCAGTTGCAGTTGTTTAGAGTAGTTGTTTATTAACCTGGCCAGGACTTGTCTTAGTTCACAAAATTTAATGAATACTTTTTCTATATTCTAGTACTATTACTGTATATGATACATAGGCCATCATTAACCCCACAAAGCTTAAAATGTATATATATATATATATATATATACATGTTTATCGACCTGCATTTGCTTGAAGCTAATCTCTGCATTTCATGATGAAAATCAAAGTGTGTTCTAATTTGTTCTCACATCTCCATTACTTGAGTGCTAGTTATATAGACATCACCAATAATAAGAAAACTTCCACCCCTAAGATGCCTGCACGCTCTTTTGGGCGTAATGACAAGACTAAATAACAAATAATGCTCTGGTAAAGGCCTATATTGACAGTATCTACAAGGTTTTTAACATCACACATTAGGCTTACACTAATCTATATATATTTTTTTGCTATCCATTATGTCGATATATATAATGCTGGAATTTATATTTTGCCAGTATTCTATGTATTTCAACAGTCAAAGTCAGTTCCTTTCCTGCACTGAATTTACTAGCTGGTCTGCAGTCTGAAATCAAACTCTCTAGTGTTGATGCCGAGAAGACCAAAGTGGGCAAAGAGATTGTCAGAAGAGCAAGGACACGATGGATTGAGATTTCAAAAATAGGCTTTAAACAGCCGGATCTTCTCAGATTTGTACTCTTAAAGAGAACTATCATCTTAGCACTGACTATGATGAATGACATTTATCAAACATATTTGACAAAAAGAAATATTGGTAAGTGTGATATCTTCTTGAATATCTGGAGAGTCGGAATCTTTTAGTTTCCTTATCTATCATGGTTGTATTTAAGTCAGATGTCATAAAAAAAAAATTTTGCTACCCTCAACATCCTTTCTATTTTATATTTATGAAAGACGCAAGCTTTTCTAGACTTGCTCACACATTGTTTTATGAGTTTTAGTTTCAATAGTCTGCAATTTTTATTTTATTTCACATTCCAATAACACTTTAAACGCTTAAGATAAGTTCTTATATTTGTCTTAGAATGTAGAAACTTGTATGATCATTTTGTTTTCTTTTATTGGATTCTTCCTGTTGTTTCCGTGTACTGTATATTTCTTATTTTATCTATATCGAGACCAATCGACTTGCTTGTTCTTCTTTTCTTCAACTGTCACCTCTATTTAGTAACTGATGGACAGACCAGCTTTTGCCCCCCCCCCCCTTTACTCACGGTTATATCAGGATCAATTCAGCCTAAACCAAAAAAACAACAACATTGGCCCGCATTTACTCAGAAACACACATTCACTCCATAACAATCAGCATCTACCTTTCATCTAGGTTACTTTGTCTAAGATAATTAGCTTTGTCTCTGTTTTTCAGTGTTCCTACTATTCTTAGGAGGCTCACCCATTTATGCAAACAAAAATGCAGTTACTTGTTTACCATCATCCGTTGATTTGTGATTAATTGATCTTGCAGGTCTTCCGAGCCCACTTTAGACAGTTTATTAGAAGTTTTGATTTTGTATTTATTGGGATAGTATCCTCTCAGGCTCTGCCATCATTTTTTTGATGGCTATTAAAATTCTGCTGTGTTGAAGTGACCTTGCTAAAATCATCAATAAATATATTCAAGCTTGTTTTCCTTAGTGATGTTTTTATATTTCATTATGTATGCTGTTCAAATCATTCAATTATTAAGGTGTATTCCATGCCTTTAAGATATGTTCTTATATTTGACTAATGCAGTAATCAATAAGTTAAGTTGTAAACAGCTTACTGACTAATGACTCTTAGATTTGGCCAATGGACCTCATTCACCAATCATGATGGTTGTCACGTGACAGTTTTTTCCGTTGTTTTATCAATAAGATCACGTGACTAAATGTTTGTTTACGATTGGTGAATGAGGTCCATTACCTAGCTACCCATTAATTTTGCACAGCTCTGGTGTTAATTCTATTTGTATTTTTGTGTCTCCAGGTCAACACATGGCAAAGAAAAGGAGATTTTCATGGATGAAGTAACATTTTTTTTTAGACCTAAACAATTTTGTGCTTACAATATGCTGACAAGGATTGAAAGGTCAAAATCATTTTTTTTAAGTGAAAAGTTTATTTGTGTATATTTGAATAGTACAAGTATTGGTCAGTTATTATACTTTAAGTGAATGTCTTATACCATGTGAATGTTGAGAAAATATTTGATAATTTTGTTGTGGAGCCTATTGTCAGTTTGAGAAAGTCAGATCTCACTTGACACTAAGACTGAAACTATGTTTGAGCTATATGTACAAACAATAATTGTATGACATTTTGTTTTAATGACATCTATTTATTGAGCAATGCTGAATGATCAAATGAATGTACGTTTTAGTCAACAATGAGTTTCATTTGTTCTATTCATAAACATATTTCCTAATTCACCATTTCGTTCTTTCATTCTTTTGACATGTACATTGTTACTTGAACTCTGAATACACTTCAATGATAAGTTTGGTTTTAATTTCAAGTTAAAAAAAAAAAAAAAGATATTGAACATTTTCTGATCACAAGTAATGTTAATGACATGAAAGCAACAAAGCATTTTCTTGAAGTAAAAGATGGAGAAAAATAGCTAGACATGACAAGACAAACAGTCTAGGCCAGACAAGTTACTTTGAGCTGTCTACTTCTAGGAAGACACTAAAAGAGTTCTCTCAAATATTAGCAGAATCTCTGCAGTTATACTGGTAGAAATTTCTTACCCTATATAAACCTTTGAAGCAATTAACATAAACTAGTGCAGTGCCAGCACTAAGGGAGGATATGGAATTTGAATAAAATAAGTATTGATGCCTTTGGAAGGAATAGACAACAAAGCACTCCCGCCACATTAATAGGGTCAAGTGCAGACTCTGGCACTGAGGCTATAAATGGAACATTTAAACATTTTTGAAATATCAAAGGACAGTAAAGGATAGCACATTCTAATATCAAGGATTTTGACTGATTTCAAACATGCCCTACCTCTCTCATCATACCAGTGGGTAACCCAGAAGAACTTAAGATTAAACCCATTAAAGGTACATTTTCAGGAACATGCGACATTCATATATATATATATATATATATATATATATTAACATAAAAATCTGTCAATGTATACAATGTACCACTCAGTAGCTTTAAGATGGGACAGTTCAACATCTGATGGAGTAGCTAAACTTGAAAAATGTGCATTTAATAAGAAAAAAATTAAAGAAAGATCACCATGCTCTTTAATAAATATTATAAATGTTATATGGATGGTGTAATGCTATATCTGACTGGTGTCCAATTGCAATCAGATCTGACGGGTATTGTATTGTATACGGGTATTTACAAATGTATTAGTTAACAGAACATTAGACATGTGAAGGTTCAGTCAATAGAACCAATAAAACATTTACAAAAATAAATAAATAGCAGACAAAACCAAGCATTCAAAATAGAAATGGCAGAAGGAATAGATCGATTCTACTCGGTGAATAAAAGAATATTGCATCATAATTGAAACATTTTTTTTTTAAAAAAAAAGGTCACAGGTAATGTAAGCAGATAATGTACACAAAATTAAATACAAAATAAACAGCCCAGTAATCATATACTTAACTGCTTTGTAGAGCCTTGAACTAATTCATTGAATATAAAACTATTATAAAAAAAATATAGCATGACTGAAATACTAGATGAAACCTAAGGCGGTATTTCACTTGGGCTGAAGTGACTTGGCAGAATTTAAGTCATTGGTTCATATGCATGACGCGTAGGACGTAATCATCTTCTTTTTTGAAGTAACGTCTGTATTATATAAGATAAGATAAGTGTTTTGATACACAAGCAAAAAGTTAAACTGCTAATCAAGTTGATTAGTTACCATTCTGAGCAAACATAAGTTTGTTGTTTTTTTTGTCATTGCAATATAGACAATTAGAAATAGGGTTTAAAATAAGACAATGTAGACTAGCGGCATGAATGGCGGATGCAAACCGAGTACTAGATAAGGAGTTTTGATAGTATCAAAATGCTGACTACATCTTTAAAAAAAAAATAATAGAAGATTTAAAAAAAAAAAGGTTCATAGTTTTTGATAAAACTATGGTGTAGTACTAAAGTATCAATTATTTGAAAAATGTTTTGAAATATTCTTTGTGCAGTTTCCAGTAAAAAAAAAAAAAAAATATCCTAGTGACATTTGCATTCAGTTTTAAATTTGTATGGTATTCTAAGGAAAGATCAAGGTTTCCAAACTAAATCTGCTGATTCCCAAACTACAGCTTTGTGGGTCTGTTAAACATTGGAAAAAAAACACTGGACACTGATTGTCATATTCTTATTATGTTACAATGCTCTGCAGAACTCCAGAAACCTAAACCCACTTAAAGTGTCACTGTACAGATTAAAACAAAATCAAAACAAACATTTATTACTTATGTAAATTCAAGCAGCACATTCACAGACTCCTTCTCCACACCTCCCTCCCATCCCACAATAGCAGTCTCCTACACACCTCTCGTCCCACAGTAGCAGCCTCCTACACACCTTCCACCCCACAGTAGCAGTCTCCTATACACCTCCCGTCCCACACACTCTAAATAGCAGCCTCCAACTTTCTTCATGGCACTTTCACACACTATACAGAATGTTTATATACAGGTGCTTAAAGTACAATATGAACAAAATATTACAAAGTATAAAACTTCAACAAGAACTAACAAAGAAAGTCAAGCAAAGTGGAGAGTGTTGAGCAACTCCCAAGAGTAAATTGCCCCAAAGTGAGCCATGAGCAAGTGAGATAATGTCTTCTAAGACTGCAAAGGGTCAAATTTAGCAAGCAGAGATTAAAGGCAACAAGGGCCAAGATTTTGATTAAGATATAATTAAAAGAACGCAGTGTAGATGTAAATTCAGGCTTGTGGGATGGATGCAGTATTGGATACAGTGTTGTTGAAGGGATACAGTGTTGGATCTATACAGTCTTCTTGAATGAACGGAGCGTTGGGTGCAAATGAAGATCAATGGAAGCCATTATTTTCCCTCAGAAATAAAATGATTATCAAATTGTACAATTTGGATGCTTATTTACATGCACGGTTCCACATAGTTATAAGGAAACAATCCTGTTTGACCATCCATAACTCCTTCCCACCAGCCGTCATCGTTTTTATGTATAACATATATCACTGCATTCTCGGCAAAAGACAGTTCATCCGATTTATTAGCTTGATAATCATAAATAGCAACCACTGCAAAAAAAAAAAAATAATAATTAAATACTTATTTTAAAAAATATTTAAATATCTTAAAACATTAATGTTTCGGTTATAACCTGACAATGGGCTTAGTGTTTGTAACCTGTCAAAAACTCTGATTTCTATTGTGTTCATGCCCTTGTTTTGTGCTTCAAGTTCTAAATAGACAGTTAAAACAGACATTTGGTTTTGTAGTTAATTAAGCCTGAAGCCATTGAAGCAATTAAAAAGACATAATGGGTTGTAAGAACTAATGAAGCCATTAAGCAATTAAAAAGACATAATGGGTTGTAAGAACTAATGAACAAAACAGACAGCAATAAAGAAATAAATACTCAATACACTCAATACTTGGCGTATTCTGGGTGGGTGAAAAGGGCATAAAAGCACAGGAGAAATTATATAGGATCCAAATTTTATAAGTTGTAAATAAATTCTTGTTTGACCAGAATGAATATTTTACAGCATTTATAAAAGATTAGTCTCAAGTCTGTAATGAATAACACATCTAACCAAAACCTGTTTATTGGGATGTAAAAAACAACAAACTTCACCTTAATGAAACTATTAAAATCAAATATGCCTGAACAGAAATGCTAAAATACTTGTAGATGAATGCACCTTTCTCTAAATAATGCTTGGGTATCCAGGACTGCTGCGATAAAAGCTGGGGACCAGTGGCTGCATAAGGGTCATCATTGCCTGGTGTTGAAGCGTAGGTGACCTCAGGCTCGCTGCCCACCATTCTGTTGGGCCTGGCACTAGGTGGCCCCCTGACATCGCTGAAGTCTTGAGGTGGTGCTGCTGGATAATCAAACTGATTCATGTCATCCATGGGAGGAGCAGGGAGACTTGGAGCTACAGCAGAGACAATGCAATTTTATGACAATCTCTAAACATAGAGAATAACATAAAAAAAAACAACTTTTGTTTTTTTCATCACTATTTAAAAATATTTAAAAATATTACTTTCTTTTTTTTTTTTACCATACATGTACATTTTCAAATTTAATTTCTAGATCACATTTATCTGACACTGTGTTAGTAGAAATTAAATTAGTTTAATACCAGCAAATAATAAAACTGCATTCAAATGATAGGCTAATAACTAGTGTCCCTCAAAAAAAAAAAACAAAAAACAGAAGCAAATAAAATAAAAAGCTTGATGGCTATCAAGGCTTTAATTAACAGTTCTGTGACAACAAGATGACATTTAGATATCAGGTGCTATTAGTCAACGTAAAGTTAAAACTCTACACTAGAGATGTTAGTGGTATTAGTTTCGTTAAAAGCTTAGTGCTAGCTCACTGCTCTTGAATTTTAAAAAGTGAAATAAACATTCAACATTCTATAAGCTCATATACGTTACATTTGGGGGAGAGGGGACTAATTTAAAACCAAAAATTTAACAATCAGATAACCATTTTTGTTAAGGAATGTTATAAAAGATTAATTCAAATACCATGTATGTTTATATGCCAGATTTGCCAAACACTTCAAGCTAAATATAAAAATTAGTTTGGCTCTCAAAAAGTTAGATAACACAAGATTATATGATTGGCATAACTTGTCCACAAATACTTTAACTTTGTATACATATTAAACCAGGAGCTAAATGTCACACCTTCCATCTCATTCAAGGGAGGAACTGCGGGGAAATCCTCATCCGATGGAGGTGGGGGCAAAGGTGCTGTGTCTGTAAAAATCAGAAAAGCCAAAAAAAACAACAAATGATAACTCACAACAGTAAACAATATAAAGAAGCAAAATAAATGTAGGCACATGAGAAACACCACCACCATGTAACACAATATATCTATCTCTGAAAAAAAAAATAATTTGTTGACAAAAAAAAACCTATCCAACTGGTTAGTCATTGTATTTTTTGCTTTAAACCAAGAAAATGACTAACTCAAGAGATAACATAAGAAAAACAGGAGAAATGCACTGATGGATGAAGACATATAGTTTAAAAAAAACAACAACCCATCTTAGAAGTAGTAAAGTACACGGAAAAATAAAGCTGAACGCAAGGAGTTACTTAATTAAAATAATTAAATATATGTATATACATGGTATAATGAGAAACATGTTAGTAGAGAAACATATTAGTAGAAAAAGAGGAGATATAAAATTCAGGGTGGCTATGGTATGGATAATATGTATTCTTATATAACCAAGAACACCAGAGAGAGAGAGAGATTTTGTTATATTTCCACAATGCAATATAAAGAACCAGCCAGTGAATGCAACAATTACATTGACATGTATATTGGGGCTTCAGAATGTCTCTCTTGAAAGTGAAGTCCACACAGAAGTTAGGAAGTGTAATCAGTCTGAACAACTGTATAGGCAGGACGCAGAAAAAAAAACAACAACAATGTGAGGTGTACATTCCTTTAAGAGTAGACTGTTAGTCATTCTTAGTAGTGCTTTTATTTTCATATTTAAAAACAGTGGTAATCAGAAATAGTCTACACAAACAGGTCCTCTATCCTTAGAATCAAGTAAACACTGACATTAGAAACAGCACTCCAGAACGTAATTGTTGGACTGAAGAAAATCAAAATACATGGCTAACAAGTTGAAACAAATCGTATATTTGAAAAGGTTACTGCTAGGTTTAACAAAGAACATAAACAATGGACTACATTTATTACAATGACATGCATTTCATGGCATGCAAATTATTATTTTTTTACTGTAACGTTACAACAAATAAAAGCTTTAAATACTCCTGCAAAGAATTCAAAAACAAAAGCAATAAACAA
Source organism: Biomphalaria glabrata (assembly GCF_947242115.1). Classification (NCBI taxonomy): domain Eukaryota; kingdom Metazoa; phylum Mollusca; class Gastropoda; family Planorbidae; genus Biomphalaria; species Biomphalaria glabrata. The sequence goes on from NC_074718.1 coordinate 44,903,880, forward strand.
AATGAAAAAAAAAAGTGTTAAACAACTCCAATGGCACATAGTAAAAATATTATTTTATTTTATTTTCATAACAAATTATTATCACTATATTTTGATGTTAATTATTGGAAAAATTAATAAAGTAATTTTTAAATCACCAAAGGCTTTAGCATACAAGGTGTAAAATAGCTTTTTTCTTAGCATGCGCCTAAAATGAATAAAGTAAGTGATTAATTCTAAAATGTTTGTCTCCATCATTAATGCTATTACTCTAACAATGCAATATACTTATAGTGTTATAGTGTGCATTCATCTCTGGCATGCTTTAACATGGCACAACATAATTTCTTATTATCTATGTGCTTTCCCTATATTGTAAAGCAAAAATGTATTACTAATTTTTGCTTTAAAAAAAATCCCTTAAAACTTAATTTTATTTGTAGACTGATCAAATTGTAAAGATTTTCTATCGAGCCTATTAAAAAAAAAACAACTATTGGCACTCAGAGGGCCTATCTATTTTTACAGTAGCTTTGTATTTGTTAAAATTATGAGATTTCCCTAATGATTGCATGACATAGAGAGGCAATGACATACTCATTGGAAAAACACTAGTTTTTAATTTAAAAATATACCTATACCTTTACTTCTTTAACACAGAGTCACTTAGGTTTTAACCTTAAAAACAACAACAACAACAACACAAAATGATGAACACAAAATCAAAAGTTTACAACACCTATGCAACTCTGCCATTACCTTCGTACGTTGAATGTCATTCGAGGCCAAACTATAATTAACACATAACCAACAAGGAGAAGAGAATAAGAATAAACCTTACCAATCCAACTCTGTCCACGACTAGAAGTAGAACTACGAGCATAAGCGGCTGATGAAGTAAAAAGGAGAGAATGAAAGGAAGTCTGAAAAAGTCTTAAAAAGTTAAAAATCCTAGTGATTTAAATGAAGTGCAAGACTCCTTGCATAAATTATTATCTCAAGCCTGCCTGTGTGCAGGGTAACCATAATACATCTATTTATCTGTTTGTAAAACATGATTAAGTCTGTATTGATACAACATTAGATTCCTTATGATTATATTATCTGTTTAACATGTGTAAAAATAAAAAATTTCCAATTTCATAGACACAAAAGACAAATAGAGGAAAGTTATCTAATGTAATAGTTACATATATATATACTGTAATTTACTAATGTTGGAAAAATAGAGCTATATGCAATAGATGATTTATTAGCTTTGGAATATATCTGACACTTTAGAGAATCCACTGAAACAGCTCATATTAATTTTTTGTGTGTCAAGATAAGTTGATGTTTTTTTTTTCTTCAATGTTGTTTTCCCCCCAGTTTTATGAATGTTTCTACTATAAAATAAAAAAGACAATTTAAGCCCAATGAAGAATTGTAAAATCATTTTTAACCCAATGCATTTGATATCAACTTAAGCCAAAGTGAAAATTATTTTACTAAAACATTTTCTTTACTTTATTTATTCTTTCTATGACTTCAAACCTGTTTGATAGGAATAATTTCTCAACTGAGAAAGAATTCTGCTTAAGAAAATAAAGTAGAGAAATGAAGAAATATAATTTTCATTGATTTATTCTAAATATTTACATGGCTTATCTGATTCTCTGTCAGTTCAATATTTTAAAATAATTAATATCACATGCCAAAGAGGTGTAATTGGCAAAACAGATTTGCCTTTAAAAGATTGATGCCAGTGCTAACGTGACTAAAAGTATTGATTATCAAACCTCAGTTGTAAGTTACATATAAATAATTTAGAAAGGTACAGGCTAGATTGAATAAAGATAAAGATTTAAACTAAAATGAAACTAATCCATCTAATCACATAAGAGTGCTAGAAAGCATTGTGAAGTAATAGAAAAATAAGGTCTAGAAACTCCAATGTAATTAAATGATTGCTTCAGTTCCTTCAAACCAGTGCATATAAAAGAAAATAAGCAGTAGCAGATAATCTTCACCCCTTGAAGTTAAAGCTTTCACAAGATCAGTCATTTGATGATACTAGCTAGTTTATTAGTCTTATGATAGTTATTGGCTACATAATAAGATTATTTGATAATATTAGCTAATTGATAAATTACCAATTTAGTAATATTAGTTATATAAGATTATCTAATTGATGAGAGAAATTAATGGATAAGATTAGATATTTAATAGTAATAGCAACAGATATCTTCTATATCTTATATCGATAGAAAAGTGTTTTGATTCTAATCCTTATGAATCCTTGTGAATCAGATTATATCGTAAGACTTTTCAGTACTTCAATTATAAATCACTTAGAGTAAAAAAAGATAGAAGCTTGTAACAAGAAAAATATTACCTACTTGATACAATTGTTTTTTCTCTTAAAAATTAATGAATGTTAGATTTAAAAACATTTTTACCCCCCCCCCCTTACGGAGAAAGAATCCTGGATAAGGGAATGTACATCTTTTAATATTCCAATTATAAGCATTTAGATCTAGACTTATGCATAAAATTTTCCTGAACATTACTTTATTTAACTCTTAAATCAATAATCATTTGCATTTGGAACTTCCAGAACGTGATAGTCCTTTCAAAACCCATGTAGGATCTAGACCTATATTTAGTCTCTAGCCAAATTTACATTGATTTATTTTTACTTTGAAAAATTTTAACAGACAATGAGCTAGTAATTCTTTTCTCGGTAATATACATCAATTGTTAAATTTCTAGGAAAAGTATTAGAGCTGTTTTTGAGATCAGCTATTGGCCCACCCACCCAGGTTCCTCCATGAAGGAGTGACTTGAGGTATTGTAAAAAAAAAAAGTAATTAGTTATAAATGTAGTACTTGTGGCCTACACTAATACTATTATGAATTCTATTACTACGTGTTGAAGCTTAAAAAAAAAACAAAAAAACTTCTACTAGAATAACCATGTTGTTGGCTGAATAAATGTGAGTTTCTTGACTGAATCACATTGCATCAGCAGACAGCATGTTTACTCCATGGTTTCAATAGAAACAGTAAGACAAAGACCATTGTTGCAGTCGATTGCTTTGAACTTTAGGCGGGAAAGAAATACAAGCATTCAATTAATTGTTCAGCAAATGTATTAAACATTGAAGTTTTGAAACAATTAGACCATAAATCAACGATAGTAACAAAGAAAACAATGGTCCTTCTCGTTAGTGATACTACAAAAGCCAAATTACCCTTTGCCTCAGGATGTGTTAAAGAAGGGTTTGCAGGGCGTGTCATATTATGATGAGTGCTGTTTAGGGATGGATTATAGCCCATCCCCGGTGGCATAGAAGGTGAGTGAAGTTGGCCCATAACCAGCATGTTATTAGGGGAATAAGAATTCCCTGAAGACACAGACGGCCTGCCAGGATGAGGCTGCTGTGGAAAATTACCCTGTGGAGGAAACGGCTGTGCTGCTGGAGGTACTGGTACCACTGGTGTTCCATACTGCTGTGGCAGTTTCCTTCCTATTGTCCCACTGTTTCTGACAGCTGGCGGAGTCGGTGGCTTACTATTAGGAGGCTGAGTGGGAATCGTGGCACTGTTGTTGCTATGAGTGCTACTGACCGAAGGGCTCCTTGCTGTGCGGGGGGTATTAGCTTGTTGCTGAAATTATCAAAAAATGAATGTAAGAATTTCCAGATGCCGCTACTTGTTTATGTAACAATATTTAAGAAAAGAATCTACGCAGACTGAAGAGAACTCAGTGTAAACTTTCATTGATGAAATTCTAATTTATGTTAGAAAATAGAAAGAGATTTCTATCTATCTACATGAATCTATAAAGAGAAAAAAAAAAATTAAATCTGATGAAAAGAAAAAGGTAAACTTTATTTTAAAAGAGTTAAAAAACAAAAGTTTATTGTACCCTACCCTAACACCATGACCGACATCGTCAAGTATAGTGTAATCAATCGGCTTTCTATTGTACTTAATAGGACGTTCTGTTTGTTCAGGATAAACTATGCCGTTCTTCATCCCAAGAGGACGTGGCACACTTCTACCGGCTGTTAGCACACCTATTTCTCTCCGGGCTACTTTCTCTTTGTGAATCATAACAATCTGAATAAAGAAAACACCAAAAGGAATATTAAACCAAAACAGAATCAACAAGGCAACACAGAAGATAGGAACTTATAAAAGGTCTCGTAGCAGGTGTGAACACATCAAAAAGTTGTGTTGCTTCATTCCAATGAGTCATTGAACATTACTTTTTTCCAAGAATGAAGAGTGGATATTAAGGACTTTCAATCTGCATTGGTATCAAATGCAATTTTCTATAACAACATGAAACTGGTTTCAAGAAGTTGTTACAACGTCCACCAACATGAGCACTTCAAACACAAGCAAAGATACTTCCATACTTGTTATAACATTGGTTGTTGTTTTTTTACTTTTTAAAACATATTTCATATTTTAATGTGCTATCTTGCCCATATCCTGCCCAGAGCAGAAAAACGTATCAGTTGTGACGTTCACAGAAGATCGGATGAAAGATATTGCTTGAGAATGCTGCTGTCATTCTAGAACAGTAATAAAACATTCATTGTTTCTTTTTAAAAAGAATGTTCTTATTAAAGACTCACTGAAAAGCATGTCAATAGAACCTTCAATAGTTGTAATATATATATATATTACAACTATTGCAGGCTCTGTTACCTGATTTAAGTGATTCACACTTGACTCCATATCTGTTAGTTGGCTCTGTTGTAGATCTAATAACTTGAGAAAGTTGGTAGCCAGGTTGTTGATCTGATAGGCAACACTAGCCAGTGAGTGTGTGGTGTAATTCTTGGTTTCCTGTAAGGCTTGAGCTGTTGCTCCTGTCTAAAAAGAAAAACAGAAAGTGAAAACATTTTACGACAAACAACTCAAACCATGATCCCATTTTTTCCCCCTTGCAACAATGACTTTGTTTAACATTTATTAACAATGTGTCTACAATAAAACTCATTATATAAGGCTTCAGGTAAATAAACTAATTTTATTAAATAACAGATACACATATCCAGTAGTTTCTTACTAAAGCAAAGTTCAAATTTAAATTGTAAAAAATCTGCATTATTTATTGTTCTCAATATTAAACAAATGCATGTCAAAACATAAAAAAATCAAAATAGGCCTAGCTGCAATGAATTTTAGATGAGAACTCTTAAAACACAAAGAACACAGTAAATACAATTTAGATAATCAAAGACAGGTGCAGACATTGAAAACTGAAAGTGGATCCCAGCTATATTTGCATCAGATGTGACAAAACACACACCAGATGTGCAGAAACTTTTAAAATTCTATGGTCTAACTTCAAATTCAGTAAATGGGTAGATGTAATTGGAAAATATGCAGAAACTTTTAAAATGATAGCTTATCTTCTTATCTTATATAATACAGAAGTTACTTCAAAAAAGAAGATTACGTCCTATGCGTCATGCATTTAGTCATGCATATTAACCAATGACTTAAATTCTGCCAAGTCACTGGTTTTCCTGGCTAGCTCAGGCAACCCATTCCATGCTCTAATAGCACTAGGGAAGAAGGAGTGTTTGTACAAATTTGTCCTAGCATATGGGACGAGGAATGTGCATTTATCTTTGTGTCTTTCAGAGTATTTTATTAAATTTTGTTTTTGTATTTGAAGATTATGGTTCAGTGTTTTATGTATGATTGCTACTTTACTTTTGAGCCTTTTAAAATGATATCACTGGAAAAGGTTAGAAATGATGAAGTTGTAAAAGATTTGTACGTTACATTTCAGTGTGCAAGCCAGAACAGAAAGAGACGACTCATCACCCCCCACACAAGAAGAAAACACACAGAAGAGATACATTAAGTTATAACTTTAGTATCAAACACAAACTATGATAGTTTTAGACATACTGAATACAATTGTTGAAACAGTTGTCTATATATAATATATATGGAATAAAATGACATTGCTTCAGCCTGTTGTACTGGATGATATCAAACTGCTTACCTAAAACTAATGCTGGAAAAGCACAAAAGGAAGGAAAACACACTGTAAGTGTGACTGTTTCTTTACTTCTTAAGTCAATTTCTTTTTATTGGTATTAACCTTCTTAAGATGACGGCCCAAGGCTATTTGGCCAAAAAGACGAGGCGGCCGATCTATTGGCAGCTATATTTCCAACCACAGGATTGGCTTGCCAGTGTTTGTATCAGCCAATCAGATTAGTTTTTACTATTTTTACACATTAGTAGACTGGAATGGTGGCTTCCTTCGCTGTTTTAACGCAATAATTTTTTAGTATTGATTTTTTTAAGTTAGCTAGTGGGAGGCGAAAATTTTAACATTTCAGCCGTTGATATTGATGAAAGCAAACTCACTGACTCTGATTTAATTTAAACTAAGATAGTCCTAATAAAAATAAGGGCAGTATTGAGGAAAGCTTTAGATCTAAGTTTACACTAATACTAGATCTAGTATGTGTTGACGATGTCTATTCTTGGTAACATGGTTTAGAGGTAAGGGTGGGTAGCTGGATAGAGAAGACCCATTTGAGAACCAAAAGATTTGCACTCCATAGACTGTTTTATGCTCTTTTTTTTACTATCAATTTAGTTCAAACATTTGTCAGAGAGACTAATAAATATGATGCCAACTTTCTGACCAACAAACAGCTCAAAAAAACGATGCCTGAGTCATAAATGGGTGACCATCACTCTGACAATAATGAAGGTGTTTGTTTCCATTGTACCTGGGTGGGGCGAAGTAGTAAAATAATATGATAGTAGTGTCTGAAGGGTCTCCATGTGTCTTGTTTCCTTAAACACAGGTATTAGGGCTTATTCAAACCTAAAACTTCTTAAAAAACTCTTACCTTTTTAATTCTGTTCGGTTTTGAAAAATCTTTTTTTGAAATTTTATGCGCATAGATTATGCAAAATAGCTTGGCTTATTTTAATAAATGTTAATATTTCAGATAGATTCCATAAAAGGTTAAATTAGATAATTCATTTCTCTTTAATAATTTATATAGATTGGGTTTTGTGTATGTCAAGTAATTAGTTTATTTGTTAGGAATTTTTTTGTAAGAGAAGTGTTAAGGCTGGAAATAGTGCTCCGTCTTTTTGGCACAAGACATGCTAAAACTAAAATGCTCCGTCTTAAGAGGGTTAAAAATATCATTACAAAATTTCTTAATGGGACCTCTGAGTATCTCAATGATCTGATTTCAAATTCAAGTTGAAATTAATAGACAGTCTGAGTCTCAGTCTAGATATAGAATATTATATTAATATTATATATAGATTAGATTCTAGGTCTAGATCTATGGTAGATTCTTATAATTGAACACCGACTTTCGGGAACTAGGTCAAATTTTTATTTTATTTTTTTTTATTTGGTGAAGGTTTAACGTACATAAAAACTGAAATGAGATTCTTATTCTGCAACTAAAGGACTATAAAAATAGCTGTGTTCCTTTGAATTACCACCCATAGTCAAGATTTTATTTTAAAATAAATTGGGTCACTTCATGCTCCTATTTTGAACGCAGTTTTTGGGCTTTCTCCTTTAGTTGAACAGTGAGCACCGGTGTTGAACACCACTATGTATTTGCTAATAAATTATATGTGTTACTTAAAAATTATTTAGATTGTAGTAAAAGAAGTAGATTCACTTTTGCAATATGTATTTATAGTCTATTTCCTCATATACCTCTCTCTCTCTTTATATATATATACATATATATATATAAATATATATATATATATATACTCATATAGGCTATATATATATATATCGTATTTAGTTTATTTATTTAAATACCTATATAATCTATGTGTAGAAACAGACAGAAATAAATTTATATAGATTATAGAGCTATAAATTAATTATTTTAATTTAATAAACATGATATTTTCTACTAGGCTACTTGTATTTTCTCTCTGTCTTTTTTTTAACTCCCATCCAAGGACCCTCTTCTTGTTTTCATAATTTGGATGTTCGTTTTGTGAAACCTTAACATCCCCTCCCTCCCATAGATGCTTATAATTCTTTTCATGACTCTCTCCCCCTTCCCTCCACTGCCTGTTGGATAGTTTGTGACACTACACGCTGAGTGTATACCTCTCCTCACCGCCAGTTTATCTTGCGTGATCACATGCAGTGGGCATGGTCTCTGGCTTCAATTAGCAGCCCACACTTTTTCTTTCATTCATAAGTTATATATTCTAGATATCTCGATCTAGGTCATGTTTATTCATTGAAAAAATCATAGATTTATTAATCCCAATAATATTTCTTAATACGATTTTGCTGTGTTCAAAAAGGAGAATGAGCTGAATTCATTATTATTTGTTTGGACACCCCCTTTTTAAATTTTATTTAACAGCTAACGGTATAAATGTGATTGGAATGTCTTACTAATGATGTTTGGAAGCTTATTTGATATGCCCATCAGCCTACGATCAAACAGGCTCATAATATAGCCTTCATCCCTTATATGGGAATGAATTGCCGGGGGAGGTTAAAACAACAACTTTACATACATGGTTACCGAGAATCTAAATAACTGCCATCTGCTTTGGAAAAACGGAACAAAATACCAGAACTTATCTAAAATTGGACATGCGCAGTCCCGAAACATCGTTTTTAGCTTCAAACATAAAAACAAATGAATTACAAACAAAAAAAAGCGACCCGTTCAGAAAGGAGAATTCGATGGAGTGTTCAAACTATGAGAGCCTCCTCTAGTAAAGATGACAGAGACAGAGTTGTACATAGTAACATAGAATTAATCATTACTTGTCATGACAATCAGAACTCATCATTCAGAAGTCACTTAACTTAGACTTAAGTCTAAAGACTACTGAGTACTCAACAGACTCAACTACTGTCAATAGTTAGACTGTTAGATCTATATTTTTATTATTTTATAACTAAGGCTTAGTTATATTGTACTAAGCCAGGGTAGACTACAAAAGAAAAGTACAAAACAAGTGAAGTAATTACTAATTACTTAAATTAGTAATGACTGAAGTACAACTACAACTGTTACTCAAGTTACTGTAACAACACTACAACAAGGAAGTGTAAAACCAAATGTTGTTGATTTTTGGATTGCTTATTCATTGGATACCTTGATAGATTTAAGATAATTGTTTTCGCAGTACTGGGCAACATTTTCAAGGTTTACGTAGCTTTCTTGAAGACTTTTTCGACCATCGGGAATCTCCCTGTCTATTAGTACAAGAAGTTCTTCACCAGCAGCCATTTTCACCCGGAAGTAACCTATATAAATTTGATGACCTGATTTTTAACTGTTATCAAACTAAGGGAAATTCATTTCAATTTCCAAATCTAGATCTATATATTTAAATTTAGGTCTGGATCTAGATTATTATTTTGTGTAAAAAGTAATATCTAATTTGATCGATATATAGTACTGTTTATATTTTTTTGTTGTTATAGATCTAGTATCTTTTTTGACATAAGATTTAAAAAATTTATATATACATAAAAAATGATACAATAACATTCTATCCTTTTAGGCATGTATTTTAATCGACTAAAACGAGGCCAGCGCTTAAATTCAAAGTGTTTATTAGGTCTAATGTCAATAATGACATCTATTATAATCTATATTATTATAAATCTGTTTGGTGTTTACAATTTTAAAGATTAAATTTACTAGACAACTTGGTGTTTTTGTGTTTTTAGCTGGAAAGGTGATCTAGATTAGTAGATCTAGAGATCTACCGCCTTAGTGTCTAATTTAGCCTAGGTTAGGTAAGTCAAGTCACACACACTCACTGAGACTGAGTAAGTCTTAGTAAGTAATGTCAGTCACTAGATGATAGAATTCTGATAGATCTAGATAGGTCTATATCACTATCACTAATCATTCACTAATTTGTACTAGATCTAATATTACTAATAAATAACATGACAGTCTCATGAGTCTGAGTATCGTATGAGTAGTCAGTACTCTCTCACTCTGTCACTCTGTTACTGTAAACTAAAGTGTAATGTAAAGTCTGTACAGTGAGACAGTCAACTGTCAGAACTGACACTACTCCAGTAGTCTGAGTAGACTATTGACACTACTGACAGTCACAGAAGATAGTACTGACAATTACAGTGTTACACTACTGACAGTCACAGACTCACACTTCACAGTACAGTCGTATTAGAATTACTAGATCTACTACTTACTACTAGATCTAGTACTCAACTAGTACTGTACTATTAACAATTAACTACTACATTTTAGATCTATGATCTACTAGTACTAGTCACTTACTAGTGACAGTGAGACTATTCACTATGTCACTAGTCTTGTACTAGACTAGTCTAGATCTATTCATTATTCTATTCTATGACAAACTATCGTTATTACTATGAGATCTATTCTAGATCTAGGACAATCTAGGTAGATGCTAGAATAGATCAGTATGAGTATGAGTAGAAATACATTTGATACATAAATAGACAAATAGTCAGTAGACTTGTCTTTTGATTAGTCTTGAGTAGACAGTACACAGACAAGAATAAAAAAAAGTTCTAACTACACTAGACACTAGTGACTAGATCACTAGATCTACTCTAGATCTAGACTCTAGACAATTCAAGTTACTCTACTAGGTCTAAGTCTAAGTTGACTATGACTTAACACAAGTTAAGACAGTGCTCACATAGAATGACACAGTCCCAGTAGACTGAGTAGTCTGAGTAGATAATAAATCTAGATGATAAAAATGTAATATATATATGATACTAAATTTTATCTAGTAATGTAATACTCATTATGATTATAGTAATTATAATTTAAATACTGTAATTGTGTAAATACAGTGACCGTTGTTGAGTTCACTACTTTAGTTATGTCTTATTCTTACTCTTAACTCTTACTATATCTACTCTTAGTAAAGTATGTAGCACTATTTTTAGATCTAGTCGTAGAATGACGACGTAGATAGATAAGTTGTAAAGTACATCTATGTATTAAATATAGTACTAGTAAGTAACTTCTAGATTAATCTAGATCTTAGACTTAGTCTTGATCTAGACTATCGAGTCTAGAGATCTAAGTCTATTTATATATTATCATGTCTAAGTCTACTAGACTTAGACTCTAGAAGGCATGAGTAAGACTATGCTAGTATGCTAGAGCTAGACTCTAGTACTAAATAGTTTATAGTACTAGACTCTCTGACTAGACTATGTCACTATTACTTATGACGTTATGTATATATATAATATATATATATATATATTAGTATGGAGTATACATCTAGCTAGTAATTAATTACTAATATAGACATGATGATGATATAGATCATAATGTAAATCTAAATCATTTACAAAGACTACAACTAGATCTATAAAGAATACTTAGATACATTAAATACATAGATTAGATCTAGACTCCATTAGTATTGGTAGACTAGTCATAAATTATAACATTTTAATTAACATACAGTTACAGTTCAGTGTGATACAGAGTGTCAGAGTAAGAATGAGATTGATGATGATCATTAGAATTATTTTAATTGCATCTAGATTTAGGATTAGATGATTAAATAAAATCTATAATAATTAGAATAAAATTAAATGCAGATCTATCTTATTCTTTTAAACTATCTAGATCTATAAATTAAATACTAGATCTAAATAGAAAGATATCTCTAACTGCTCTAATTCTAATAGATAGACTCTTAAGTAATTATATTTTTTTATACTCCAAGTCCAGAGTGTTATACAGCTCATCATTGAGAATGTCGTATAGGAATATGTATAGATTAAATGACATACACTAAATTACCCTGATTGAAACCTTATTACAAAAAAAAAAAAAAAAAAGCCTAATTTACAAGGTGAGCCGGCAGAGTGTTAGAGTGCTTGGCTTCCAAATTGTAGGGTCTAAAATTGGAATCTCAGTCCTGCCAACTCAGATGGATAACTGACATATTTATATATTGGGATAGTAAAGCCACAAAGTGGTTGGTCATTGTGCCGGCCAAATGACACCCATGTTAATAGTTGGGGATTTACACCTGACCGATGAATTTTACATCATCTGCTCCCATAGATCGAAAGGTATGAAATGGGTTGTTTTATGTGCGTTTTTCTTTTGTAACCATGAGAAAAGGTAGGTGGGTGGTTTGGTTGTGTAGACTGCACAGATTTTTAGCCAAATTCATGATGTGGCCTGTCTTAGGTCAAGTGTGAAGATGAATTGAAAACAAGTGAGAGACATTTGTTAGAAGGATATGTATTTTTATTGAGCTATATCTTGTCTATAGTATCATTTTTAACTTGCGCTTCTTCGCTGAAATTGAAAGCATTTTATATTTATTAATAAGTTAAGTTCTGTTTAGTTGTGTTTTAAAATGGCATTTAAGTTCACCGTTAAGAATATAATACGCTCACTCTGGTGAAGTTGTATTAAATTATATCTCATGTTAGACTCCATCTTAGTTGGGAAAGTGCTTTGACAATACTGTTACTAGAATGATTTAGTTAAAACTAGAATTCTGCCAAAGAATGGATTGAATAGTATCTTATCTCTTCTAGCTGATAGACTGTGTCAGTTTTGTTAAAGCTAATTTTTTTTTTTCAGCAGGTCTCTAAGAGGTCTTCTTAAGATTGTGAAAATGGATCCTCTGAAAAGAGAAACACTATTACAGATGGTAAAACAGTAATCAGTTTAAATTATATATATATATAAATGTATAATATACTATGCACATTTTGTTTACAATTTAATTTTTACTAGAGAACTAAATATTTGTTATAGATATTAGTCAACTAATACTTAATATTTCTTTTCCTATTTTCTTTACTAGATTCAATCTCTTTGGGGGAAGCGTGTTGAGTCTCTGTTTGACTTAAGAGATGGAGATTTTTACTTTCACGTCTTGAGATTATTGTAAGCATTTTATCAATAACATTAATTAATTAGCGAAATTAATAATACTTGGGTTTTAGTTTAAAATAAAGCAATCTCCTTTTGATCTGCCTCTTAAATAGCTTAACTTGCTTGCTTTGAGTGTGAAGCCACATATTAATATTACAAAAGAGAAGAGTTAGTTAAGTTTTATGGTGTTGGGGGTGTTCAGTCTAGTTATGTTCATTGTGTTTGAAAATGTTCAGTCTGGTTATGTTCCTTGTGTTGGAGAATGATCAATGAAGTGTTCATTGTGTTGGGGAAAGTTCAGTCTAGTTATGTTCATTGTGTTGGAGAATGATCAATGAAGTGTTCATTGTGTTGGGGGTGTTCAGTCTAGTTATGTTCATTGTGTTTGAAAATGTTCAGTCTAGTTATGTTCCTTGTGTTGGAGAATGATCAATGAAGTGTTCATTGTGTTGGGGAAAGTTCAGTCTAGTTATGTTCATTGTGTTGGAGAATGATCAATGAAGTGTTCATTGTGTTTGAAAATGTTCAGTCTAGTTATGTTCATTGTGTTGGAGAATGATCAATGAAGTGTTCATTGTGTTTGAAAATGTTCAGTCTAGTTATGTTCATTGTGTTGGAGAATGATCAATGAAGTGTTCATTGTGTTTGAAAATGTTCAGTCTAGTTATGTTCATTGTGTTGGAGAATGATCAATGAAGTGTTCATTGTGTTTGAAAATGTTCAGTCTAGTTATGTTCATTGTGTTGGAGAATGATCAATGAAGTGTTCATTGTGTTTGAAAATGTTCAGTCTAGTTATATTCATTGTCTTGCAGAATGATCAATGAAGTGTTCATTGTCTTGCAGAATGATCAATGACGTGTTCATTGTGTTGGGGAAAGTTCAGTCTAGTTATGTTCATTGTGTTGGAGAATGATCAATGAAGTGTTCATTGTGTTAGGGAAAGTTCAGTCTAGTTATGTTCATTGTGTTGGAGAATGATCAATGAAGTGTTCTTTGTGTTGGGGAAAGTTCAGTCTAGTTATGTTCATTGTGTTGGAGAATGATCAATGACGTGTTCATTGTGTTTGAAAATGTTCAGTCTAGTTATGTTCATTGTGTTGGAGAATGATCAATGAAGTGTTCATTGTGTTTGAAAATGTTCAGTCTAGTTATGTTCATTGTGTTGGAGAATGATCAATGAAGTGTTCATTGTGTTTGAAAATGTTCAGTCTAGTTATGTTCATTGTGTTGGAGAATGATCAATGAAGTGTTCATTGTGTTTGAAAATGTTCAGTCTAGTTATGTTCATTGTGTTGGAGAATGATCAATGAAGTGTTCATTGTGTTTGAAAATGTTCAGTCTAGTTATGTTCATTGTGTTGGAGAATGATCAATGAAGTGTTCATTGTGTTTGAAAATGTTCAGTCTAGTTATATTCATTGTCTTGCAGAATGATCAATGAAGTGTTCATTGTCTTGCAGAATGATCAATGACGTGTTCATTGTGTTGGGGAAAGTTCAGTCTAGTTATGTTCATTGTGTTGGAGAATGATCAATGAAGTGTTCATTGTGTTAGGGAAAGTTCAGTCTAGTTATGTTCATTGTGTTGGAGAATGATCAATGAAGTGTTCTTTGTGTTGGGGAAAGTTCAGTCTAGTTATGTTCATTGTGTTGGAGAATGATCAATGAAGTGTTCATTGTGTTGGGGAAAGTTCAGTCTAGTTATGTTCATTGTGTTGGAGAATGATCAATGAAGTGTTCTTTGTGTTGGGGAAAGTTCAGTCTAGTTATGTTCATTGTGTTGGAGAATGATCAATGACGTGTTCATTGTGTTGGGGAAAGTTCAGTCTAGTTATGTTCATTGTGTTGGAGAATGATCAATGAAGTGTTCATTGTGTTAGGGAAAGTTCAGTCTAGTTATGTTCATTGTGTTGGAGAATGCTCAATGAAGTGTTCATTGTGTTGGGGAAAGTTCAGTCTAGTTATGTTCATTGTGTTGGAGAATGCTCAATGAAGTGTTCATTGTGTTGGGGAAAGTTCAGTCTAGTTATGTTCATTGTGTTGGAGAATGCTCAATGAAGTGTTCATTGTGTTGGGGAAAGTTCAGTCTAGTTATGTTCATTGTGTTGGAGAATGCTCAGTGAAGTGTTCATTGTGTTGGGGAAAGTTCAGTCTAGTTATGTTCATTGTGTTGGAGAATGATCAACGAAGTGTTCATTGTGTTGGAAAATGTTCAATCTAGTTTTGTTCTACTAGTTTGATTAAAAGCAACTTTTATTCTTTTCATTACAATCTTTCTTTTAGGCACCATTCTCCAAAAGATCGTGATGTGGAGACAAGTGAAGAGCGACTGACATTCACACACAAATTTTTGCAAGGTACAGTTCATCTTAAATTTTTATTTAAAAAATCATGGGGAAAATTGCAATTTCTAATATTTTTTTTTGTTTTTCAGAAATATATGGAAAGGACAAAATAGAAAAAATTCTGAACTTTAAGATTCTTTTACAAAACGTGAATTCATTAGAAAATAATGCAGTAGTTGAGCTGGAGCTATCTAAGGTGACTAAACTAAAGATTTCTGTAAAAAAAAAATGTTTTGTGCTGTTAAAGGTATTTTAGAAAACAGACCAACATTTTAATTTATTATTGATGAATTTTAATGTTTATAGTTCTACTAAATAATTCATAAATTTTTTAATACTTTTTTTTATAGATGTCTTTTTTAATTATTTACTGTTTTAATTTCGCATTGTTACAGATTGCATTAGTATTGTACGGTATTGGTGTCCTTGACAAGAATTGTAAACTTTTTGTTGAGACGGCCCTAAAGTTGCCTGAGTCGCTGCATCCAGTTATAATGTCCTTGATTAATAGTGTTGTACAGCCTGGCTCAATGGAGCTCTCATTGACTGATAACATCGAGGCAGTATTATTGATGCCATCAGGTCAGCTTTAGTTTTCATTTGGACCCTTTTGTTATGTTTGTATTTTTAAAACAAGTTAACTCTTTGACTCCGGAACAACGCACTTGACGTTGGTTTTACTCGAAAAAAAGGTCGGATCAGCACTGAAATCGTCAGTGTTTTAAAGTTGTTTTTTTTTTTTTTTTTTTGTTTCTATTTCTCCGATCCATGTTTTTTATTGCTTAATTTTTTATCTGGAATGGTTTCCGTTTGCTAAACATCTGGAATTTCCTTCATTCAACATGTTTATATTTGGAGACTACGTTTATTTTTTCTGCGTGCATGTATTTTAACATGGAGCCTCAACCAGGGCCATCTAAACTTTGTCGGTCTAAATATTTCTTTGATGAGAAAGTTAGAGAATTTGTTATTGAAAATAGTTCAGATGACAGTGATATTGTTTTATCTGGTGGTGATATTGATTCTAAATCAAATGGTATCATGAATTAATTTCTAGGGCTAGGTTTAGTAATGATGAAGTTTATCAGCTGATGAAGCAGCCCCACCCCCAGCTAAAG
The DNA here is from genome assembly GCF_947242115.1 of Biomphalaria glabrata. Lineage (NCBI taxonomy): Eukaryota > Metazoa > Mollusca > Gastropoda > Planorbidae > Biomphalaria > Biomphalaria glabrata. Next base: position 44,920,245 of record NC_074718.1, read on the forward strand.
TTCAGTGTAGATCTAGAATTAATTAAGTTTCTACATCATTTAGATCTAATTAGATAGAGGTTGATCCAGGCACTGAAACAGAACAATTTCAGATTTGTTCCAGCAAGAAATGTGGGTGTCAACCTGGACTTAGTCAGCACTGCATCTAATGAGCTGGACTGTTGTTATTTTTTATTGACAATGACATTGTTGATAGTCTTGTCAGCACAATAAATAGCTATGCTGACCATAGGATTAAATTGAACACCCCTGCTAGAATAAAATCCATTTTCAGAGAATGGAGACCTATAACTATAAAGAAAGACAGAGTATGTAAACACTGTTGGCCAGTAAGAACGGTTTATGTTTGCGCTGGATGGGAGTCGAACCCACACATTCATATTGACTGCTTCCACAAATATCACAGCTAGAAGGAATATTTATAATATATATATATATATATATATATATATATATATATATATATATATATATATATATGCTGTGCAGTTGGACTAGTTTTAATGTAAAAGTTTTTTGTTCCAAATGATTTCCTTTTTTTTATAGGCTTTTTCGTTAAAGTAGTGACATTGGATTATTAGTTCCAGTTTATTATTTTTAGTGTCTATTGCTGTTTCTTCTGTGTAAATAAATGGATAAAAATGAGAAAAAAAGTTCTTTGGATTCAATTCGGACAATAAATTTCTTATTACATGCACTTGGATGGATATTTTCAATGTCGGTGGGTTTTTCAATTTTCATTTTTATACTCAAAACTCAAAAATTACAACAACAACATGATTTGCAAGCTAAAACATTTAAAAAATAGAAAGAGCATGCATTTCTCTTTAATTCCATATCAAATTTATTATTATTTTCCAATAATAAATATAAAAAGTTATTCAAGTTAAATCAATGCGAGGTAGTACATTCTGAAATGGCGGAAAAAATTAATTCCGTCCAAACATGGAAAATGATTCCAGAGTCAAAGAGTTAAAAGGAGATTGTTCCATTGCAGTTTATGTCCAGGGGCACAATAGCTGAGTGATTAAGTGCTTAGCTTCAGAATGTGGGGGTCCTGTGTTTGAATCTCGGTGAAGACTGGGATTTTGAATTTCTTGATTTTTAGGGTGCCCCTGAGTCCACCAAACTCAAAAGTTGAGGAAAGTAAAGGTGGTTGCTCGTTGTGCTGGCCACATGAGACCCTGCTTGTTAACCATTGGCCACAGAAAAAAAACAGCTTTAACATCATCTGCCCTTTAGATTGCAAGGTCTGAAAGGGAGAACTTTTTACTCAACTAGTTTATGTCCAGGGTTTGTAGCATGTATGTAAAATGTAACTTCCCAAGATCAAATCTGAATTCAATTTTCTTTTAGATAAAAGTACAATGTGAAAGGTTTATTACTCTAGTAACAAACAAGTTGTTTATACCTTATGTATAATATATGTATCTAATATTTTACTATTTAGTATGGCAGGCTTAAGTAAACTGTGATATCAATTATACATTTTGCATGCTCTATTGAAGAAAACACATTTGAAATAATAGTTCAATAACAGAAAATGACAACATTGTCAAGTTAGCTTCTCTGTAGCATTAGTGACATGATTGTCAGAAATAAGAAAAATATTTGTATATCAATAGTTATTCTAGAAAAAGTAATGTAATTCATATTTATTTTATAATGAATGCAAATATCAATGTGGCTTAGTAGTAAAGTGCTTGACTTCCAGACTGAAGAGTATCATGATCGAATCCTAGTCAAGAATGGGATTTTTTGGATACCTGTCTACCCAACTCTAATGGGTACCTAACTATATTCTGACCACATGACACCCTCTTAACCATTGCCCATAGTAAGAGATGAGCTTCACTTCAACTGCTCCCATTGATCGCAAGGTCTTTACTTTAATAATATCAAGGCTAAGGATTACGATATAACATCTAAAAAAAAAAAATTAAGTGTTTTGAACCCTGTTTTGTTATTGTTTCCTTGCTGCTTATGTCAGAGAAGTAAGTTGACTCCCCCTGTTCTGACCCCATCATTAGATTTTAGCTTTGCAGTTTCTTTTAATGGAAATTTAAATGGCTCAAATGTAACTGTCTAGTTAAATTTTTCTTTGAACAGAGTTGACATCTAAACTTGAGAGCCCATTGCGATACTAATAAATAAATCAAATGTTTAGGTACTTAAACAAATATATATCTTTCTATCTGTTCAGCACATGTTCGTACAATTCGTTTCTTTGATCCTGTGCTCTTGAGTTGAAAAACAAAACACGAATGCGCACCATGTCCTCTCATTATTTGTGTATCACTCATGAACTTATCTCACATTCACCAATATAATATGGACCTTCATATTCCCACTCACAATCATTTAATGATTTTAGATCAGGACATTGAATTAAATCCAGCTGCCTTGTTCACTTGGCTTGGGACTCAGACCTCTGTTTCTTTATCAGCCTTTGCAGCACAGCCTCTGACATGTTCACCTGTGATGTCAGGTAAATACAGGCCTTGCTTAAAAAAAAATATATTTGCCTTGGCTACAGCTTGGTAGATATGGCGCAGAGTTAACCCATAGGCTATATGGTCTATATCTCCTATAACATTCAGTTTTTCTGATAGTGCTTTTTTTTTCTTCTTCCTTTTTAACCTTAATTACACATTTTTTTTCTTTTCTTTTAATCTTGCAATTTTTATTTCAATCAAGTTTCCATCTATGGTGTTTTGTTTTGATTCTTGGCCATTATTCCTAATTGCAATAGTGTAGAACAGGTTCACATTGTGATCGTTTGTTTTGCATGTTTCTGGTGTTTCTTCAGAATCGACGATTATTACCGCCTAGCCCTGGTTCATATCTGGGACCATCGAAGGGATAGTCCAGAGCCCATACCACATGAACAGGCAGCCATCCATTATGATCAACTACGTGTTCTTATAACAGTTGTTTTAAGCCCTGTCAATTTTCTACAATGAGACCAGGATGTTTGTAACTTGGCTAACAATGGAAGTTTTGTAGATGTGAATTGATTGGCTAACAGTTTGAAGTTCAGGATGTCTCTAGTGCATCCATTTAATTTTTGTTTAGGGGAAATAAAATTAGGCGTTTGTGGTGGTTACCTGGTACCTTCCTATTTGTTGGCTACAACAGATAAACTTGACACCCTCTGTTGTTTTGAAGAGCTGTCACTTAAACTATTTAACTCCTGTTCAGACGGCTTAGTGTGTGTATCTAATCTATCTTTTGGATTGAGCTTAATTACATTCAGGTCTGATTTGAATTTTTTATTTCATTGGTTTGGGGTTAAGATAATCTATTTGCAATCTTTCGATCAGTGAATGTCATATTTTATTAGTTGTTTTCTTTTAATACTTGACTTAAGATCTTTAATGGATAAGTTATCATTTGTAAAATACAAAGGTAGTCAATACAAAAAATTTATATTTCACTGACTTTGAAATCTAAATATGCTATAAAAAAAAATTAACATTAGCCGTTGAATGACGAATCAATTAAACAAGGATAGAAATGATTTTTTTTCTAGAAACAGATATATTTATGAACTCATTTAAAACCAAATAATAAATGCAAAACTCGTTAGTTTTGTGATTTATAATATAAAATGGTATGGTTTGATTAAAATTTTACAAATGCTTACAATATAATTTTATAAACTACAGTGCTAAAAATATAGGATTGTGGTTGAATAAAGCTCAATAAATGTCTATATTTTACTGAAAAAAAATCTTTTTTTTTTTTTACCTTTTAGGTAATGTTGTCAGTCCTGAACCTGGCCAGAAGCCCCCTGCACAGTTGTTCACCTCATCCACTCCAAGAGACTCCAGGCGTTTTTCTTTTGCCCCTTCTACCAGTAAAAAGGACCGCCATTCTAAGGCCATTAAAATGGCTGCACTGAACAGCTCCTTGAGTGAGATAACTTCCCCATTGAAAGATCTAAACCTCCAAGCAGTCTCTCCTCAGTCCCCTTTGTTGCAGTTTGTTCAGTCACCTCAAGTCATACAGAAAGTGAGTAAACATGCTCAGAATTTGGTTTCTGTTATAAAACAATTAGTGTCATCCTTTACCTCTGTAAAGGTTCTTTTGGATAGGTGTTCTATGGGTAAGGTAATTAATGATGTTATAATATTATCACCTTAGGCCACTCTAAATCAAAAAGATATGGAGATAAGACAGTTGAAGCAGAGACTGTCAGATGAGAGCTACTTAAAAGATGAGTTGCAGGACCAACTGCGAGACCAACATGCACAGAATGCTACCAAAGGTAGGCAACTTTTACCTTGACTGTGTAAATGCTTTAAAAAAAAATTATTACACCCCTAAACCTCATTTTTTTTATCCTTGAATACAGACTCAGAGATTGTTAAGCTGCAGGAGCGAATTAAAAGTTTACTTGCTCTACAAGATAAAGAGGATGAACTTCAAGAGTTAAAGATACAATTTAATGAGTTAACCAGTGAATATAAGAGGTAGGTTTACTTATGAATTTATGATTTATAAAATAGAGGAACTAGATTGTATGTATAGCTCACTTAACATAAAATAGAGAAATTGAGTTTCCAGGATTTTTAGGTTTGGCACAAAATGAATATGATTTGAAGAAATGTTTAGCAAGCAAGTTTAGTAGACTTTAAAAATAAAGATTTTGTAACTGTGTTTCACAGACTTGAGACAAAACTTGTTGATTATGACCAATGTAAAGAGAGTCTTTATTTTCTTGAGAAGTTGACAGATGAACAACGTCAGGAATTGAGTACATTATCTAATGAGGTTGGTAGACTTCCTATGCTCAGATTGGTTTGGCTCTTAGAATTTTATGCTATTTTTCTTCAACAAACATTTGCTACTTGTTTACAGGTCAAACTTCTTGAGGTTGAAAGAAAGAAAAATGCTACCAACCTAGAAACTATTCGCCAGTTAGAAAACCGGGCTCACCAATTACAGTCACAGTTGGAGGACACTGAAATCGCTAAACAGGCTTGGAGTTCAGAAAAGATTTCCATGCAAGTTAATAATCAAATGTTGAAAGATCAAAATGAGCAGCTGCGACAAGAGTTAGATAACTTGCAGTCTGGGCGTGATGGTAAGTATTTTGAAGTTAAGTTTATTTGTAAGCATAAGGGATCTAGTTATACAAGTCAAGAATATGTGAGGGAAAAAAAAAAAGGTTTCTATTTCCTTTCTCTGAAGTTTGCCCACAGTTTTTGTAAAATCTTACTAGAAATTTCTAGAAGAGAATCCAGACATGAAGTTTTCTTATTCAGTGGAATTCCTTTTTTAGCAAAAATGTTGAAAAAATAAAGGAAGAGAAACAATATATTTAAAATTTAATAAAGGAAAAATATGTGGAAGAAAGAGATTGTTACTGAATGGCTAGATTAGACACAGAAAGTGTATGTTAAGTTGACACAATGAAAGGGAATCAAATGTTAAATACTAAACTAAAAGATTCATATGTCACAATTTCTTCTACATGTCTATACAGTCCAACTTTTCTTTATGTAAGATGTTTCTGAAGAAGCTTATGTGAGCGTAACTTACCCATTTACACATCATAACTTTGTAACCTTGGATCTCTCGTTAGCATTCACGTGAACTTGCCTTATTGATCCTAAGTAGAAATGTGTGATGATTACTTTGACTCATTTTCAATTAAAAGCAAGAACATTCCATTGCAAACTATAAAATAGAACAAACATGTCACATCGTTTCCCTGTCAATGAATGGGTAGTGCTGATACATTGAATTTGTGTCCACAGAGAAACATTTTTAAAAAAGCAAGAAGGATTCATTTTGTACTTGACAATTTTTGGGTTTGTGTGTTAGAGAACAACTGTTTAGCGCAGTTATTTTGTGTGTATAATATTTATACAATACATTTTTTTTTTATCCTTCTGCAGATACAGAACCTGGAGAATCTATGGGTATTTGTCTTGAACTGCAGCTTCGGGATTTGCGCTGTGAACTTGAAGCCATGACATCGCAGCATGATGGTTTACAACTGCAGCTGAAGGATATGGAATCTGAGATTCAAAAGAAAAACCAAGAGATCGATATATTGCAGGAACGCATTAAAAGCTTACTTACTCTCCAAGATGAAGTGGATGAACTCAGACAGTTAAAGATACAGTTTGATGAATTAACCAGTGAACATAAGAGGTGGGTTGACACGAGACCATTCACTATTGAAGGCCTCAATACTGTCTTGCTACGTCACAATGTGTGGAGACCAATATCGCAATGCCGCGTCATACAGACCTGTGATGTGGCAACAATTTATTGATCTATTCATGCCCTAGGTTGCAATGTTGCAGGTCAGTGTTGAGGCCTTCTATGACCATTCGTCGCGCTTGACGTGGCTTGGGCGCAAATGAATTTAAGAAATAGAGGAACTAGATTGTAGAGTAGTTCAAATAAATAGAAACGTCGAGTTGCCAGGATATTCAGATTTGCACAAATGAATATAGGAATTAGATGAACTAGCACTAAGAAATGTTTAGAAAATAAGTTTAGTAGAGTTTAAAACTAGTTTTTGTAACTGTGTTTCACAGACTTGAGACCAAACTTGTTGATTATGACCAATGTAAAGAGAGCCTTCATTCCCTGGAGAAGTTGACAGATGAACAACGTCAGGAACTGATTACATTATCTACTGAGGTTGGTAGACTTGGTATGCCTTGCTTGGTTTAGCTCTCAGACCTTTATGCTATTTTTCGTTAACAAATATTTGCTACTGGTTTGCAGGTCAAACTTCTTGAAGGTGAAAGAGAGAAAAATGTAACCAATTTAGAAATTATCAGTCAGTTGGAAAACCTGTTACAGTTACAGTTGGATGACACTGAAATTGCTAAACAGTCTTGGAATTCCGAAAAGATTTCTATGCAAGCAAATTATGAAGCGTTGAAAGACCGAAATGAGAAGCTGCAATCTGAACAAGCCGGTAACTATTTTGAAGTTAAGCTTAATTTTAAAGCATTAGTGAATTCAGCTATAAATATTGTCATGTTTGCTTTTTAGAGAGAAGTGTTGTCCTTTAAATTGATTGATGTATGTTAGTTCTTATGGGCCTCTGTTTAAACAGGGTGTAGAATATATTATTTCAAACTCAATTGAATAAAACAAGTAATCCAATGATGAACAATACACATAAAACATAAATAACTTGTACATGTTGTAGGATTATTTGACTGACAAATAATATTGTTAATAAGTGAAGTGATGATTGATGACAAATAATTTTGATGGTTAGTTTAGCTTTCCTTATAATTCTGTCTCCTAAAAAGACTTTCTGGATTTTTTCGTTACTAAAATTTTTTTCAACCTCATATCTTTTTCTGTCTCACCTATATGTTAACAAAAATATCTCCTCAAGGTCTTTTGGAAAAATCTGGCCTCTACACATGCACATTGTGACCTTTTAACCTGATCATTCACATAAACATTCTACTGTTAGCCCTGTTGACTATCAGACTTAGGATTCCAGCGTGACAATTATATATATATATATATATATATATATATATATATATATATATATATATATATATATATATTAGCTTGAAATACCCCCGTTCACACATGTATGGTATGATGTCATGGGCTAGCATTTTTCCAATCATGGATGCTGATTGGGATTGGATGGAGCTCTTTGGGATCTCTTCATATCTCGTTTGGGCCCCCTTAAAATTGTTTACTAGTGCACAGGGGAGTCTATTTCAGGCTTGTCCACATGTCCAGCCCGTTATAACTGGTACCTTTTTGCTGTGGCATGGATATTGTTCATCTGTGACATGTGCAGGATTTCACCGAAGGCATCTTGGGCATTGCAGTGAAACACCAGTTGAGACAGGAAAAGTTACATTATTATTTGCTGATGTGTTGACTTGCTTGCATGCCTTCATGAAATGGTGCACCATTGTTATGAATTGATCGAGGCAGCCAAATTTAGACATGATCTGCCAAAGAGCCTCATGTCTGACATTAGTAAATGCTTTGGTCAAATCTATAAATGTGCTGTAGAGTTTTGATCTGTGCTCTTTGCATTTTCCTGTAGTTTCATGACTGAATAGACTGTCAAAATTATGTCTTCCGTAACCTGTCTGTGGCAACATTGACTTTCCGGCTGTAGGCGAGCTAAAGCTATGGTCTATTGAGCAGCATCCTTACCAGAATTTCTACAGCAAATTGAGAGGAGGGATATGTCATAGTGGATATTTCATATTTATTTCCCTTCCTTTTGTAAAGGTCATGGATTGATGATACTTTGAATTCGAGGTAGTTTTTTTTTCCCCCACTTGTTTTGGTAGAGTTTTGTAAGTTTTGCTGGTTATAGCAGAAAAAATTATTCTTTTAAGAAGATTCCAGAAACAAGGAAAAATTTTCAATCAGATCAACGTACCACTTAAATCTTACCACAATAATGCTACAACAAACTAATTTGTGAATATAGAAGGGGAGATAATAGTTCATGCCACAAATCTTGCTACAGAAAGGGAGGTAATACTATAAAACCAATCATTTACTGTACACGATAGTTGATTGAAACAAACTCTAATTTTTCTAACGATAATGTGTAGCCAAATTTAAAAAAAAATTAAACTTTCTTATCAATTATTGCTTTGTCTATTTTAGAGATGCCTACATGGCTAAATGTAAATGTGTATGCCCAGACCTGGAAATGTGTATTTTGAGGGGCAAATGTGTATTTTCCTAAATATAAAAAAATTTACTCAGAAAAGACTAAAAATATTCAAGAATATACACAAAATGCACCAATCCAAAAAAAATTAACACAGCATAAAGTTATTTAAGATATTCTGTACATTTTAAAAAGTATTTGCACATTTAGTATTTGTCATAGATTTATCTGGAAAAACGGTATGTAATTTGCAAATTTTAATGGCTTGACCTTTCACTGGTCTCCAGGGCAGTGGCTGATCAGTTAAGCATAAGCTATAGACCCTGACACACACAGTCTCTACACCATACGAGCGTGCAGGGGCTATGTCAATCAGAGCTTAGCATTTTCTCCATACCTCACCAGCAGTGCTCTGTACCAGGAGACCGTGAGAGTCTGCTAAGAAAGTTGGGGCTCCCGCAGCATTAACATTTTTCTGAACACCCCGAGAACAAGGGGATAAACTTACTTAAGATACCAAAGGACACCACGAGGAGGTCGGCAGGCACTGTCCCCCATTTCATTTTGAATTTAAAACAAGAACATTCCATCCCAAACTATAAAATAGGACAAACATGACACAATAAGTTCCCCTGTCAATGAATAAGTAGTGCTGATAAATTCCAAATTTTTTTAATAAGAACAGAGCAGGACAGGATTCATTTTTCTACTTAATTGTACTAGACAATTTTCAATTTGGGTTTGTGAGCTAAAAAATTTTTGACTGCACTTCTTACCTGGTGCGTGTGAAAAAAACTTTTTTTCTTTCTCATTCTGCAGATACTGCAGTGCAGCTCTGTGATTTGCGTAGTGGACTTGAAGCCATGATGTCCCAGAGAAATGATTTACAGCTGCAGTTGAAGGATATGGAAACTGATCTTCAAATGAAAGACCAAGAAATAAATACATTGCAGGAGGAGCGCAGCAAAAACTTAGTTGCTCTTCAAGATAAAGAGGATGAACTTAGAAACATAGAAATAAAATTTAATGAGTTAACTAGTGAACATAAGAGGTGGGTTGACTTAGGCACAAATGAATTTAAAAAATAGAGGAACTAGATTGTATGGCTTAGTTAAAAAAAAATAGGGCAATTGAGTTACTAAGATATTTAGGTTTAGCACAAATGAATATAAGAATGAGATGAACTAGCACAAAGAAATGTTGATAGTTTACTAAATTTTAAAAACCTAAGGTATTTGTTACTGTGTTTCACAGGCTTGAGACCAAACTTGTTGATTATGACCAATGTAAAGAGAATCTTCATTCCCTAGAGAAGTTAACAGATGAACAATGTCAAAAACTGAGTACATTATCTAATGAGGTTGGTAGACTTCCTATGCTCAGATTGGTTTAGCTCTTAAACTTTTATGCTATTTTTCATTAACAAATATTTGCTACTGGTTTTCAGGTCAAGCTTCTTGAAGTTGAAAGATCAAAAAATGTTACCAATCAAGAAACTATCAATCAATTGGAAAATCAGTTACAGTTACAGTTGGATGACATAGAAATGGCTAAACAGGCCTGGAATTCAGAAAAAATTTCCATGCAAACAAATAATCAAATGTTGAAAGACCAAAATGAGCAGTTGCGACAAGAGCTAGATAACTTGCAAGCTGCACGAGATGGTAAGTATTTTGAAGTTTAGCGTAATCATAAGCATAAATGATTTGAGATAAACAGGACAGGATTCATTTTCTACTTAATTGTACGTGACAATGTTCAATTTGGGTTTGTGAGCTACAGAATGTTGCCTGCATTTCTTATTTAGTGTGTGTTTAGAGAAAAGAATTTTTTTTTTTATTTGCAGATACTGCACTGCAGCTTTGTGACTTGCGTAGTGGACTTGAAGCCATGACATCCCAGAGAAATGGTTTACAGCTGCAGTTGAAGGATATAGAAGCTGATCTTCAAATGAAAGACCAAGAAATAAATACATTGCAGGAGGAGCGCAGCAAAAACTTAGTTGCTCTTCAAGATAAAGAGGATGAACTTAGAGAGTTAAAGATACAATTGAATGAACTAACCAATGAACATGAGAGGTGGGTTGACTTGACTAGGGAACAAATGAATCTAAAAAATAAAGCGACTAGGTTTTATTGTTAAGTTGAAATAAAATAGAGAAATTGTTACCAAGATTTTTAGGAATATAAGAATAAACCAGCTCAAAGATATGTGTAAAAAAAAAAAGTTTACTTGATATTTAAAAATAATTGGGAATTGTAACTGTGTTTCACAGGCTTGAGACCAAACTTGTTGATTATGACCAATGTAAAGAGAGTCTTCATTCCCTGGAGCAGTTGACAGATGAACAACGTCAGGAACTGAGTACATTATCTAATGAGGTTGGTAGACTTCCTATGCCTAGCTTGGTTTAGCTCTTAGACTTTAATGCTATTTTCCATATATTTGCTACTGGTTTGCAGGTCAAACTTCTTGAAGTTGAAAGAAATAAAAATGTTACTTATCTAGAAACTATCAGTCAGTTGGAAAATCAGTTGCAGTTACAGTTGGATGACACTGAAATTGCTAAACAGTCTTGGAGTTCAGAAAAAATTTCCATGGAAGCTAATTATCAAACATTGAAAGACCGAAATGCTCAGCTACAACAAGAGGTAGTTAACTTGCAAGCTGGGCGTGATGGTAAGTTTTTTGAAGTTTAGTTTTTTATTGTAACGTAAAGGAATCTTGTTTTCTACAAGTCAAGAATCTGCACACAAAAAATCAGTTAATTAAAAAAAAAATGTATCTCCACGTGTGTCTCTCTCACATTTTTCACATTGTTTTGTGTGTAACTCTAAATACATAGCAAGAAATTTATACACAAGAATCCAGACATAATTCTTTTCTAGCAAAAAAAAAATTCTTGTAAAAGAAATGAAGTCAATGAAACAAAAAATATTTTTGCTTAAAGAAAGGAAAAGCATTATTTTATCTTATATAATACAGACGTTACTTCAAAAAAGAAGATGATTACGTCCTACGTGTCATGCATTTAGTCATGCATATTAACCAATGACTTAAATTCAGCCAAGTCACTGGTTTTCCTGGCTAGCTCAGGCAACCCATTCCATGCTCTAATAGCACTAGGGAAGAAGGAGTGTTTGTACAAATTTGTCCTAGCATATGGGACGAGGAATGTGCCTTTATCTTTGTGTCTTTCAGAGCATTTGGGAGAGTTAGTCACTGAGTGGCCAGACTAGACACAATGTGGACATGTTTAAAGGGAATAAAATGATAAATACTAAATTCAAAGATTTACTTCAACTAGGACTGTTTTGTTTTTGATTTCTTTGATTCATTTTCATTTAAAAGCAAGGACATTTCCAACCCAAAATATAAAAGAGAACAAACATGTCACATCAAGTTCCCCAGCCAATGAATAAGTTGTGCTGATACATTCTAAGTTTTCTAACGAGCAGGATAGGATTCATTTCTCTTATTAATTCTAGATGAGAATGTTCAAATTTGGTTTGTGAGCTAGAGAAAGCTGACTGCATTTCTTATATAGTGTGTGTTTAGAGAAAAGCATTTTTTGTTTAATTTGCAGAAACTGCACTGCAGCTTTGTGATTTGCGTAGTGGACTTGAAGTCATGACGTCCCAGAGAAATGATTTACAGCTGCAGTTGAAGGATATGGAAACTGATCTTCAAATGAGAGACCAAGAAATAAATACATTGCAGGAGGAGCGCAGCAAAAACTTAGTTGCTCTTCAAGATAAAGAGGATGAACTTAAAGAGTTGAATATACAGTTAAATGAGTTAACTAGTGAACATAAGAGGTGAGTTGACTTGACTTAGGCACAACTGAATTTAAGAAATAGAGGAACTAGATTGTAAGGCTTAGCTGAAATAAAGTAGAGCATTCAGTTACCAGGATTTTTTGGTTTAGCACAAATGAATATAGGAATTAGATGAACTAGCATAAAGAAATGTTTAGAAAGTAAGTTTAGTAGAGTTAACAACTGAAGTTTTTGTAACTGTTTCACAGACTCGAGACCAAACTTGTTGATTATGACCAATGTAAAGAGAGTCTTCATTCACTGGAGAAGCTGACAGATGAACAACGTCAGGAGTTGAGTACATTATCTACTGAGGTTGGTAGACTTGCTATGCACAGATTGGTTTAGCTCTTAGACTTTTATGCTATTTCGCATTAACAAATATTTGCTACTTGTTTACAGGTCAAACTTCTTGAAGTTGAAAGAAAGAAAAATGTTACCAATCTAGAAACTATCAGTCAGTTGGAAAGCCAGTTACAGTTACAGTTGGATGACATAGAAATGGCTAAACAAGCTTACAGTTCAGAAAAGATTTCCATGCAAACAAATTATGAAGCACTGAAAGACCAAAATGAGCAGCTGAGACAAGAGCTAGTTAACCTGAGAGCTGGCAGTGATGGTAATTATTTTGAAGTTAAGCTCATTTGTCCATTGATGGGAATTTTCCTCAAATTTTCAGAATTCCACAAATTTCTCCTGATCCATTTTTATAACAAAAAAATCCTAAAATTTCCCTGACATTTTTTTTTTTTAGAAAAGAATCCAGTTTTATTATTTTTCCATTTGGGAATGTGAAATAATACTTGATTTGTTTTGAACATACGCACATCTGATATTGGTCTATTGACACATTTCTTTTTTTTTTTTTAAATCTCGTTTTATCTAGATCTTGACACAATTCCTAGACAACTAGGGTCTAGATCTAGAGCGATTTGAATCAGTCTAGATAGATCTAGATAAGATGTAGATTAAATCTAGATTATCTAGAAGTAGATATAGAATCTAGACTTCAATGACAATGGCTGATTTACAACTTTTCGGCAGTATGTCATTATGCCTGGTCGCTATGAGCTTTGCTCTTTTGTTATGATCACACCTAGATTTGTCTAATTTGAACCCTGCCTGTCGTCTTCCATGAGTTTTCTGATATAGGCCTACTTTACATAACTATAGAGTATAGGGAGTATAGTCTGATAGATTAGATTGGATCTAGATCTAGGACTAAATCGAAATTAGTAGATTTGAGTAGATTTACATCTAGTAAGACTAATGAAAGTCTGACTGCAAGTCTAGATGTAGATTAAACTAGATTCTTAATCAAGATCATCATCTCCTGAGAGATCTTGAGTAGGGATAGATCTAAGTCTAGATTTTATTGACAATGAATGATACCATTTAATGGTCACAAATCTTTTAGAAACAAAACAATATTTATGGATTAGCCCCTAGAGCTCCTGAGAGATCTTGAGTAAGGGATAGATAGATCTAGGTCTAGATTTTATTGACAATGAATGATACCATTTAATGGTCACAAATCTTTTAGAAGCAAAACAATCTTTACGGATTAGCCCCTAGAGCTTGAATTCAGATCTAGATAACTATTTTGTTTAGTAGATAGATCTATACTACATAAGAACTTTAATCTAGAAATGTAGATCTAGATCTAATAGTTAGAAATATATATAAAAGTATTTCTATATCTAATAACTAATCATTACTAATGCTTTAAAAGCCCAGTGTGGTAGAGATCCACTTCTTATAAACAACTTGTATCTGCATGAAAAAGAGTCACATAAGGAAGCCTCAATATACAGTTTTATTGCTAAACATTCTCTTACTCTAAGCGTTGCTCCTAATCTGGTTGTTCTTGCTTAAGAGATTCAACAATTTCTCTCAGTTGCTTTTCAAAGCATTTTTTAGTGGACTTCAAGTAGATAGTTTGACAGCCAGTGAAAGAAACTCAAGCATGTTTTGATTTTCGAACACATTTTTTATAGTTGTTTGAGAACTTGTTACAAAACCACTAAAGCAATAATCTATTATAGAATGCTCAGACTGCCTGGACCAGATAAAAAGCTTCTGCAAAAAGCTATCTCCTCTCATCTATATGTACATACATTAGTGCCTTTGCATGCATTTTGTGTGCATGTGTATAGTAAAGCTTATGCAGTGTAATATGTAATACATTTTTTAAATAGAAAATATTAAATATAATTAATTCTACATAATTAAAAAAATTCTGTAACTTCTTTTTTAAATTGCCCAGACAGGTCAGTTAAAAAACGCGTGTACAAAATGTTCTAAAATTTTTGCAAAGTCTCTTCCCATCACTGATTGTAGGCATAAATAAATCTAGCTATACAATTCAAGAATCTGAAGAAAAAATAATTACAGCAAAGGAAAGATTTCTATCTCTCAATCTCTCTCTCTTTCTCTCTCTCATTTTTCGCATCGTTTGTAACTATCAATACATTGATTGAAATTTCTAGAAGAGAATTTAGTCATTTAAGTTTTCTTTTTTAGTACAATTCTTTTCTAGCTAAAAAATTTATAAGGAAGTGACAAAAAAAAATTTTTTAGGATGAAATAAAGGAAACATGTGGGAGAGTTAGTCACTGAGTGGCCAGACTAGACAGAGAATGTTTCAGTGAAGGGGACATACTTTGAAAGAATAAAACGATAAATGCTAAACTAAAAGTTTTACTTTAGCTAAGACTGTTTTATTCATCCTAGTTAGAAATGTCTTATGATGTTTAATTAAAAGCAAGGACATTCCATTGCAAACTATAAATGGGAACAAACATGTCACACCCAGTTCCCCAGTCAATGAATAAGTTGTGCTGATACAGTTTTAAGTTTTCGAACGAGAACAGAGAAGGACAGGATTCATTTTTCTTATTAATTCTACATGACTGTTCAATTTGGCTTTGTGACCTAGAGAATGTTGCCTGCATTTCTTATTTGATGTGTGTATTTAGAGAAAATTTATTATTTTTTATTTGCAGATACTGCAGTGCAGCTTTGTGATTTGCGTAGTGGACTTGAAGCCATGACATCCCAGAGAAATAGTTTACAGCTGCAGTTGAAGGATATGGGATCTGATCTTCAAATGAAAGATCAAGAAATAAATACCTTGCAGGATGAGCGCAGCAAAAACTTAGTTGCTCTTCAAGATAAAGAGGATGAACTTAGAGAGTTAAAGATACAATTGAATGAATTAACCAGTGAACATAAGAGGTGGGTTGACTTGACTTAGGCACAAAGGAATTTAAAAATAGAGGAACTAGATTGTATAACTTTGTTCAAATTAAATAGGGCAATTAAGTTACCAGGATTTTTTAGTTTAGCACAAATGAATATAAGAATTAGATGAACTAGCATAAAGAAATGTTTAGAAAGTAAGTTTAGTAGAGTTAAAAACTGAAGTTTTTGTAACTGTGTTTCACAGACTTGAGACCAAACTTGTTGATTATGATCAATGTAAAGAGAGTCTTCATTCCCTGCAGAAGTTGACAGATGAACAACGTCAGGAGTTGAGTACATTATCTAATGAGGTTGGTAGACTTCCTATGCCCAGATTGGTTTAGCTCTTAGACTTGTATGCTATTTCGCATTAACAAATATTTGCTACTGGTTTGCAGGTCAAACTTCTTGAAGTTGAAAGAATGAAAAATGTTACCAATCTAGAAACTGTCAGTCAGTTGGAAAATCGATTACAGTTACAGTTTGATGACACTGAAATCGCTAAGCAGGCTTGGAGTTCAGAAAAAATTTCCATGGAAGCTAATTATCAAATGTTAAAAGACCAAAATGAGCAGCTGGAACAAGATCTAGTTAACCTGCGAGCTGGCAGTGATGGTAAGTATTTTGAAGTTTATCTTAATTGTAAGCATAATTGAATCTAGTTATACAAGTCAAGAATCTGCACACACACACAAAATAACTACAACCAAAAAAAATGGTTTCTATCCCCATGTCCCTCTCTTTCTTGTATTTCAAGATTTTATATATTTCAAGAAATTTCTACAACACTATCCAGACATTAAGTTTTCTTTTTCAGTATAATTCTTTTCTAGCAACATTTTTGTAAAAAATAAGGAAACAAATCAAAATATACATTCTAAGTTTTCTAATGAGAACAGAGCAGGACTATTCATTTTTCTTATTGATTCTACATGACAATGTTCAACTTGGGTTTGTGAGCTAGAGAATTTGAAAGCCCTTCTTATTTAGTGTGTGTGAAAACAAACTTTTTTTTTCAGAAACATCACTGCAGCTCTGTGATTTGCGTAGTGGACTTGAAGCCATGACATCCCAGAGAAATGGTTTGCAGCTGCAGTTGAAGGATATGGAAACTGATCTTCAAATCAAAGACCAAGAAATAAATACATTGCAGGAGGAGCGCAGCAAAAACTTAGTTGCTCTTCAAGACAAAGAGGATGAACTTAGAGAGTTAAAGATACAATTTAGTGAACTAACCAATGAACATAAGAGGTGGGTTGACTTGACTTAGGCACAAAGAAATTTAAGAAATAGAGCAACTAGATTATAGAGCTTAGTTCAAATTAAATAGGGCAATTGAGTTACTAAGATATTTAGGTTTAGCACAAATGAATATAAGTATGAGATGAACTAGCACAAAGAAATGTTGATAGTTTACTAGATTTTAAAAACCTAAGGTATTTGTAACTGTGTTTCACAGACTTGAGACCAAACTTGTTGATTATGACCAATGTAAAGAGAGTCTTCATTCCCTGGAGAAGTTGACAGATGAGCAACGTCAAGAATTGAGTACATTATCTAATGAGGTTGGTAGACTTCCTATGCTCAGATTGCTTTAGCTCTTAGACTTTAATTATATTTTTCATTAACAAATATTTGCTACTGGTTTTCAGGTCAAGCTTCTTGAAGTAGAAAGAACAAAAAATGTTAGCAATCTAGAAACTATCAGTCAATTGGAAAACCAGTTACAGTTACAGTTGGATGACATAGCAATGGCTAAACAGGCTTGGAGTTCAGAAAAAATTTCTATGCAAGCAAATTATGAAGCATTGAAAGACCAAAATGAGCAGCTGAGACAAGAGCTAGTTAACATGCGAGCTGGCAGTGATGGTTAGTATTTTGAAGTTTAATTGTAAGCACAAATGAATCTAGTTTTTCAGGTCAATAAGTGACACAATAATTACAACAATAAATCTTTTTTTTTCCACATCTCTCTCTCATTTTTCACAGCTTTTGTTACTATCAATACCTTTTTTTTTTCCTACTTCAGATACTTCAGTGCAGCTCTGTGATTTACATAGTGGACTTGAAGCCATGACATCTCAGAGAAATGGTTTACAGCTGCAGTTGAAGGATATGGAAGCTGATCTTCAAATGAAAGACCAAGAAATAAATACATTGCAGGAGGAGGGCAACAAAAACTTAGTTGCTCTTCAAGATAAAGAGGATGAACTTAGAGAGTTAAAGATACAATTGAATGAATTAACCAGTGAACATGAGAGGTAGGTTGACTTGACTTAGGCATAAAGAAATTTAAGAAATAGAGCAACTTGATTGTAGAGCCTAGTTCAAATTAAATAGGGCAATTGAGTTACTAAGATATTTAGGTTTAGCACAAATGAATATAAGAATGAGAAGAATTGGCACAAAGAAATTTTGATAGCTTACTAGATTTTAAAAACCTAAGGTATTTGTAACTGTTTTTCACAGACTTGAGACCAAACTTGTTGATTATGACCAATGTAAAGAGAGTCTTCAATCACTGGAAAAGTTGACAGATGAGCAACGTCAGGAACTGAGTACATTATCTAATGAGGTTGGTGGACTTCCTATGCTCAGATTGGTTTAGCTCTTAGACTTTTATGCTATTTTTCATTAACAAATATTTGCTACTGGTTTGCAGGTCAAACTTCTTGAAGTAGAAAGAACAAAAAATGTTACCAATCTAGAAACTATTAGTCAATTGGAAAGCCAGTTACAGTTACAGTTGGATGACATAGAAATGGCTAAACAGGCTTGGAATTCAGAAAAGATTTCCATGCAAACAAATTATGAAGTACTGAAAGACCAAAATGAGCAGCTGAGACAAGAGCTAGTTAACCTGCGAGCTGGCAGTGATGGTAAGTATTTTGAAGTTAAGCTTAATTGTAAGCATAAATGAATCTAGTTAGTTAGGTCAAGATGTGATAAAAAAAAATATTACAAAAAAAAATGGTTTCTATCTTCACATATATTTCTCTTTCATTTTTCACAGCTTTTGTTACTATCTATACTTTTTTTTTTCCTACTTCAGATACTGCAGTGCAGCTCTGTGATTTGCGTAGTGGACTTGAAGCCATGACGTCCCAGAGAAATGGTTTGCAGCTGCAGTTGAAGGATATGGAAACTGATCTTCAAATCAAAGACCAAGAAATAAATACATTGCAGGAGGAGCGCAGCAAAAACTTAGTTGCTCTTCAAGACAAAGAGGATGAACTTAGAGAGTTAAAGATACAATTTAGTGAACTAACCAATGAACATAAGAGGTGGGTTGACTTGACTTAGGCACAAAGAAATTTAAGAAATAGGGCAACTAGATTATAGAGCTTAGTTCAAATTAAATAGGGCAATTGAGTTACTAAGATATTTAGGTTTAGCACAAATGAATATAAGTATGATATGAACTAGCACAAAGAAATGTTGATAGTTTACTAGATTTTAAAAAACCTAAGGTATTTGTAACTGTGTTTCACAGACTTGAGACCAAACTTGTTGATTATGACCAATGTAAAGAGAGTCTTCATTCCCTGGAGAAGTTGACAGATGAACAACGTCAGGAACTGAGTACATTATCTAATGAGGTTTGTAGACTTCCTATGCACAGATTGGTTTAGCACTTAGACTTTTATGCCTTTTTTCATTAACAAATATTTGCTACTGGTTTTCAGGTCAAGCTTCTTGAAGTTGAAAGAACAAAAAATGTTAGCAATCTAGAAACTATCAATCAATTGGAAAATCAGTTACAGTTACAGTTGGATGACATAGAAATGGCTAAACAAGCTTGGAGTTCAGAAAAAATGTCCATGGAAACAAATTATAAAGTATTGAAAGACCAAAATGAGCAGCTGAGACAAGAGCTAGTTAACCTGCGAGCTGGCAGTGATGGTTAGTATTTGGAAGTTTAATTGTAAGCACAAATGAATCTAGTTTTTCAGATTAAGAAGTGACACAATAATTACAACAATAAATTTTTTTTTTCCACATCTCTCTCTCATTTTTCACAGCTTTTGTTACTATCAATATCTTTTTTTTTTCCAACTTCAGATACTGCAGTGCAGCTCTGTGATTTACGTAGTGGACTTGAAGCCATGACATCACAGAGAAATGGTTTACAGCTGCAGTTGAAGGATATGGAAGCTGATCTTCAAATGAAAGATCAAGAAATAAATACATTGCAGGAGGAGCGCAGCAAAAACTTTCTTGCTCTTCAAGATAAAGAGGATAAACTTAGAGAGTTAAAGATACAATTAAATGAATTAACCAGTGAACATAAGAGGTGGGTTGACTTAGGCACAAATGAATTTAAAAAATAGAGGAACTAGATTGTATGGCTTAGTTCAAATTAAATAGGGCAATTGAGTTACTAAGATATTTAGGTTTAGCACAAATGAATATAAGAATGAGATGAACTAGCACAAAGAAATGTTGATAGTTTACTAGATTTTAAAAACCTAAGGTATTTGTAACTGTGTTTCACAGGCTTGAGACCAAACTTGTTGATTATGACCAATGTAAAGAGAATCTTCATTCCCTAGAGAAGTTGACAGATGAACAACGTCATGAGCTGAGTACATTATCTAATGAGGTTTGTAGACTTCCTATGCACAGATTGGTTTAGTACTTAGACTTTTATGCTATTTTTCATTAACAAATATTTGCTACTGGTTTTCAGGTCAAGCTTCTTGAAGTTGAAAGATCAAAAAATGTTACCAATCAAGAAACTATCAATCAATTGGAAAATCAGTTACAGTTACAGTTGGATGACATAGAAATGGCTAAACAGGCTTGGAATTCAGAAAAAATTTCCATGCAAACAAATAATCAAATGTTGAAAGACCAAAATGAGCAGTTGCGACAAGAGCTAGATAACTTGCAAGCTGCACGAGATGGTAAGTATTTTGAAGTTTAGCGTAATCGTAAGCATAAATGATTCGAGATAAACAAGTAATGGTACTAAAAGAAACACACAAAAAAAGTTTCTCTATCATTTTTCATAGCTTGTGTTACTTTCAATACATTCCAAGGAATGTTTACTGCATTGCTTATTTTGTGTTTGCAATATTTAGGTAATATTTTTTTTTTTTAATCCTGCAGCATCTATGGGCATTTTGCTAGAACAGCAGCTTCAGGATTTGCGCAGTGAACTTGAAGCCATGACATTACAGCGTGACGGTGTACAGCGGCAGTTGAAAGAGATGGAAACTGATGTTCAAAACAAGGACCAAGAAATCGACAGATTGAAGACATTGCTACTCCAGAAAGATGCTGAGATTGATACCTTGAAGGCAATGTTGGCGCAGAGAAATTCAGAGATTGAAACTTTACAGTCAAACTTGGTGGCTGAACAAAAGGTGGGTCTTTGCATTTTTTTGTCACAGTTTATTATTTGTGAACATTTTAGTTTGGTTTTATTGTCTCAGTTTATTAACTGTACCTCCTTAAATTTTTTTTATTAATTTGTACTTTTTTGTTTTCTTTGTAGAAGAGTGAACTAGTTCTGACTTTAAAGGTGAGTTTTCCTATAAAGCAGTAGAATAATGATTACAAAATTCTTTTTTTTTTTTTTAAGATATAAATGCTGGTGTAGAAAATGTCCTTACATTTGTCAGTTCCCATCACTGCGCCATTTACTAAACCCTACCACCATTTTGCCTGTTTGTAGACAATATACATTGACCAACAGTTAGTCAAGAAGTAAAGTTTGACTCACAATAAGTAACATATGGTGTAAAACTTACATAATTCTATCCAAAAATAGTTCTGAGAGGGAAGACTGGAAGGCTTTGGTTTGGCAAACCATCACAGCACCCCTAGTCATAGATCTAAATGTCACATTTTTCAAAGCAATTGTTGACTATTTTTATTTAAACAGTATGATATTGCTTGGTGTTATTTTTTTAATTCTTTATCTTTGATTCAACAGTCTGAGAATAACAGATATAAAAATACTTGCAAGACTCTGCAAGGAGAAACAGCCACTCTCAGAGAAAGGGAAAAGTGTCTTCTAAATGAGTGTGACACAAAAATTTCTAAAGCTCGAGATTTCTGCAATGACATGAGGAGACAGATGGAAGAGAGTCACAAAAAGGTCAGTCTCCCCCAGTTCACATTCTAGTTTTATCATCAGTTGTAAAGTTGGTTTGAGTTGACAACTCTTAGAACTAGTATGAAACACTTAAAAAAAAACATTCGTTTTAAATTCTAGTTAGAATAGCTATGTGCCATCATACTCTATTGAATCTACATTACATTCATTGTTGTCTGGCTATTGAATCCCCACATTACATTCATTGTTGTCTGGCTATTGAATCTGTGTTTCACATTACATTCATTGGTATTTGGGCTATGTTCCACACTACATTCATTGTTATTTGGGCTATGTTCCACATTACATTCATTGTTATTTGGGCCATGTTCCACACTACATTCATTGTTATTTGGGCTATGTTCCACATTACATTCATTGTTATTTGGGCCATGTTCCACATTACATTCATTGTTATTTGGGCCATGTTCCACATTACATTCATTGTTATTTGAGTCATGTTCCACACTACATTCATTGTTATTTGGGCTATGTTCCACATTACATTCATTGTTAATTGGGCTATGTTCCACATTACATTCATTGTTATTTGGGCTATGTTCCACATTACATTCATTGTTATTTGGGCCATGTTCCACACTACATTCATTGTTATTTGGGCTATGTTCCACATTACATTCATTGTTATTTGGGCTATGTTCCACATTACATTCATTGTTATTTGAGTCATGTTCCACATTACATTCATTGTTATTTGAGACATGTTCCACATTACATTCATTGTTATTTGGGCTATTTTTCACATTACATTCATTGTTATTTGGGCTATGTTCCACATTACATTCATTGTTATCTGGCGTTATTTGATGCATTCCTATCTTAGCTGGAAGAGGCCAAGAAAGAAACAGGACACTTCCAAGAGCAAGCAGAGAAAGCAGAAAAAGATTTGCTGAAGATGAGATCCATCAATGACAATTTGAACAGTGCCTTAAAACTGGAGAAAGAGACCAACAGTTTGATGAGGAAAAAGATGGACGGCCAGGAGCTTAAACAAGAGGACATGAGGCAGAGATTGGAGAGTGCTCTAAAGGACAATAAACAATACGGTAAATTTGTTGCTCATCTAGTGAGTCATTAGTTTCAAATCAATCTTCAAGGTTTTTTTCATTGTATTGAGACCAATAAATTTCGGTCTGTTCTTCTGTGTTACTTTAATGAGTACTGTTATCTAGTTTCTTGTTGTCTAGTATGTTCATTGAATGCTGTATTCCCTCAGTCGCTGAAATCAGTCGCTTGAAGACAGCCGTCGACTACAGTGACAGAAAGATTAGGGAATATAAACACCTACTGGACCATTCGGGAACAGTACATCTAGGAGATGCGTCACATTTCAGAAAAGTTATTGAACAAGAAGGTAAAATAAATCTGTTAAGTATTTGGACATTTTTGAAACACAATTATTCTACCCCACTCATTGTATTTCTTATTTTTTGAATTTCTTGTATCACCAAAATGTTCTCTCTTTAGAAATCAATGAGTTAGAGAACTCCATTAGCTCAGTGGACTCCAGAAGAAGACTTCGGTCGCATAAAACTTCAGGTTGGTTCCAGGCTACTCAAATACTTCTCTTTACTGAAACTTGTTTTAGAAACTTTATCATATTTTTTGCTTTTCTTATGTGAGAGTTGAGGTGAAATTAAGCTAACAAAACTTTTTTTGTATTAACGTTAGATGACAGTTTAGCTGGCAGTTCAGATGAGACAATTTTATCTGCTGATAAAGTCATGTTACGGAGGTAAATTTATTTTCTAATTTATTAGTCGATTTATTCTTTGAAACAACTTAGTGATGGTACTGATTCATTCAATCTTCATTTTTTTTTGGGTCACTTTCAGAGACACTTTGGTCTCCACTTCTGAACTTAAGACAAAGACTAACGCCAGCAATCCACACCAAACAGAAGATCGACTCAGTCTTTGCTCTGTTTCATCAGCTCATTCTATAAGGTCTAAAGGGGATGTCCCAGGTAAGGCAACTGTTTCATCAGCTCATTCTATAAGGTCTAAAGGGGATGTCCCAGGTAAGGCAACTGTTTCATCAGCTCATTCTATAAGGTCTAAAGGGGATGTCCCAGGTAAGGCAACTGTTTCATCAGCTCATTCTATAAGGTCTAAAGGGGATGTCCCAGGTAAGGCAACTGTTTCATCAGCTCATTCTATAAGGTCTAAAGGGGATGTCCCAGGTAAGGCAACTGTTTCATCAGCTCGTTCTATAAGGTCTAAAGGGGATGTCCCAGGTAAGGCAACTGTTTCATCAGCTCATTCTATAAGGTCTAAAGGGGATGTCCCAGGTAAGGCAACTGTTTCATCAGCTCATTCTATAAGGTCTAAAGGTTTGTTACTTTGCTGTAATATAAGTGCCAGAAAAAAAAAGAAAGAAAAGAGGCAGAGAGAGACAATGATGGAAAGACAACATAAAAGAATGGATGGGCCTGTCATTGAATGATATTCTATCCAAGGCAAAATACAGAATATAGAAAGGAATGTAGAAAGACTGTCGACGGTCTTGTGTAGTGCCCCAATGGCTCAAGGGATAGGTGAACGGGTAACATCACACTCAGCTCAGCTAAGCATCTTCAAATTATTCCTCAACATATATGCCATGTAGTCTAGGAATAAGAGAAAAAAAAATAGGCTTGTAAACTTAAAATTTTAAAATTTTGACTAGATTTGGGAGATGAAACTTTTTATTGTCACATTGTTTGAGAACACTTCTGTATTAGTTCAAAGACTTTGGCTTCAAATCTGCTCATTGAATGTCTTATGATTTCAGTTGGTTTTCTGCCTAACGCCAATTCTTGTGCCAATGAACCTGAAGACCCAGACTTTGAGTGGGATCGACTCAATGAGCTGCAGCGTAGGAACACGCTATATCTTCCTCATATGAAATCCGCGTATCCGGTCGAGATGCAGGCTTCAAGGAACAGAATCACTGATGATTCTATACGACTGAGTCTGATGCCGGAGGGCAAAATGAAAGTAAGCATTATGAGCTAGTTTTTTAGTGACAAGTTTTGTAAGATGTAAGAAAACATTTTGATTTTAGGATGGATGTTATTTTTTAATGACACATGAAATTTACACTTATCATATATATGTGTGTCTGTTTAAAAAGTAATATTCCACTTTCAGACCTGTGATCTGTAGGTCTTTACTGTCTTTACTTTCCCCGACTTATGTCAGGCACCTATTAGAGTTGGTGTGAACTCTGGGGTGTTTTTCCAGTCTTGTAAGAGACTTAAGTCAGGCACCTATTAAAGTCGGGTGAACTTAGGGGTGTTTTAAAAATCCAGAAGTTTGTTCCCAGTCTTGTAAGAGATTAGAACCCAAGACCCCCTCGGTTCAAAAGCCAAGCTCTTTAGCACTCAGCCACCATGTATAGAGAAATTAGGTGATGAAATGTGAGTCACATTTGCTACACACAAAATAGTCAATAATTGGTAAATGAACTAGAAATAATGTCATTTCAAAACCCAGCTTATATTTTTTTTTTTCTCCTCTTGAGTGTCTGTCCTTCCTATTTAGTTTCTTTGATATATTTTGTAGACTAAATAATGAAACCCTGTTGCCTTGGCTGCTTGCCATTGTCTTGGAGTCTAAACAATAAGTCAACCTTTTTTTTTTTTATGCTGCTTGTCACTTGTCATTTTAACCAAGTGGAAGTATTGTTGTTTTAAAAAAAATACATTGCTGCCTCTCTTTTAGGCTAGCCCAGGACGATACAACATGAGACAGAAGGATTCCAATAGTCGGCTGGGGAATACAGAGTCTGTGGATAGCAGGGCCATGAAACGTAAAGCAACTGTCTCCCATCAGTCAAGTAATGAAAAGTCTTTTGAAAGCCCTGCCAAACAGGTAGAATATGTTTAGCGTTGCTTTCAAAATGTAGGCACTATATAAACGCAATAAGAGTCTTGTAGTCAATATTTTAATCATTATGGACGTTATTGTAGTTTAATTTTGACCACTTTATAAGTTATGTTTAATAAAAGCGAATCTAGCACAACTACCTGAGCTGGTTAGAGCTGCATTAGAAAAAAAATAAAAATATTCAGATAAAACAGATGACTACGTCCCCGGGAGGATTTGTCGAGGTTTAGCTCAAGTGCATTTGTTTCAGATCAAGTCTGCCAGTGAAGTCTCCCCTGGTGATACCATTTTGTATTATCCTGTGGTATATCAGTTTTATTGTAACTGTACACTATTTAGTCATCTGAGTGGCTTGTACATCTTCTTAGAGACTTGGCTAGCTCAGCACTTTCTAGTTTCATTTTCTTCTAGACCTAATCGTTTCGATAAATATAATTATCTAAGAAACTTTTCTGCTAACTAGTCCATCTTTTGAGTGCTTGTACCAACACTGTAACACTAGAGCTTGATGTAACGCTTGTAGTCTGTAGCCGTAGTTGACATATATCAACTTGTGAATTTACTCAAGGCTTTTTCTTTAGTCCACTCAGACTAAAACATAAATCCTAACCATAAAACAGAAAAAAATGTGTCTAGTCCCCTCAGACTAAAACATAAATCCTAACCATAAAACAGAAATAAATTAGTCTCTATTCCATTCAGACTAAAACATAAATCCTAACCATAAAACAAATAAATTTGTCTCTAGTCCCCTCAGACTAAAACATAAATCCTAACCATAAAACAAATAAATTTGTCTCTATTCCCCTCAGACTAAAACATAAATCCTAACCATAAAACAGTAATACATTTGTCTCTAATTCACTCAGACTAAAACATAAATCCTAACCATAAAACAGAAATAAATTTGTCTCTATTCCCCTCAGACCAAAACATAAATCCTAACCATAAAACAGAAATAAATTTGTCTCTAATCCCCTCAGACTAAAACATAAATCCTAACCATAAAACAATTTTAACAAATAAATTTGTCTCTATTCCCCTCACACTAAAACATAAATCCTAACCATAAAACAGTAATACATTTGTCTCTAGTCACCTCAGGCTAAAACATAAATCCTAACCATAAAACAGAAATAAATTAGTCTCTATTCCATTCAGACTAAAACATAAATCCTAACCATAAAACAAATAAATTTGTCTCTAGTCCCCTCAGACTAAAACATAAATCCTAACCATAAAACAGTAATACTTTAGTCTCTATTCCCCTCAGGCTAAAACATAAATCCTAACCATAAAACAGAAATAAATTTGTCTCTATTCCCCTCAGACCAAAACATAAATCCTGACCATAAAACAAATAATTTTGTCTCTATTCCCCTCAGACTAAAACATAAATCTTGACTAGAAAATATTGTTATAGTAGCCATTGTAAGCATCCATATCAGTTGTGTCTAGCTCAGTGACATTGTATATGAATTAGGTCCAATGATTGTATCTGTGGTATTGAAAATAATTGGTAGAGACTAAAATACAAGTTTAAAGCTTTAGATTTATGTCTTCCACTTACAAAACTTTTTTTTTTTTAATTTTAATTTTTGGCGTTGTCCAGACTGACACCTGAAATGAACTTGTACAAGCTTTGCGTCTAGAATTTCAGTTTCAAAATTTGTTCAATATTAATCAACTTTGTACAATTTTAACTTTTTTTTCTACACAGCCAGCATATCTATAAGTACTTGTATTTCTAGCATTTATTTCACTTTTTTTTCCTGCTTTACATATCTTTAGATTAGATTAGCTTATTTGTTTGTAGATACCTTTCTATATGTAGTAGCTTTCTTGAGTTGCATATTTTTCTGTAGATTCCTGTCTCTTTAAGTAGCTTCCTGATTTACATATTCATTTGTAGATTCCTCTCTTTATAAGGTAGCTACCCTAATTTGCATATTAAACAGTAGAGCCCTCTTTTCATAAGTTTGCTTTGGTAATTCTACTATGCATTCTTTCATGATATAGAATCTTTTATTTTATCCTTAGGACTAAATCTTCAAAATGTTAGTCTTATTTTGTCTTAGATTGATGGCTTATCTTTTTATTCAAGCCTGCACAAAGCTCAATCAAAATTTACATTTCTGGTTACTTAACTTGCTATACAAAGAATTATCTCTACACCAAACTGAAAATCAATTTTCTGTTGACTAGATCATATGTCTTCTATATGTACATTTGTAATAATTACTTCATTTTTTTTTAAATCTCAAGATAGAAACAATGAAAATACAAAACTGATCACCTCAATATTGCCAAACTTGTATCTCATTATAAAGCTTTGGCTAAATTAGCTTCATACAGGAAGAACGTTTTTTTTTTTATTTGTTTCACTTATCAAAGTGAGGGGAAGCAATTCTTGAAGATAACACATATATTTGTATATTTGTCCCCCTTAGGTTCGAGCAGCTCCAGTGTATCAACGGCCAGGTCCTCCAACTCCAGGGAAACAGCCACGGAGAATATCTGGACGGTTTACTCCTTCACATGGGGTGTCACCAGCAGTCAACGGTAAAATCAAAGCCTTAGGATCTCCCATCGCACGCCCCAATAAACAACAAATTCAAGGCAGGCAACCCTCTCGAAGATCTCCTCGCCTGAGCCATATGCCACAGCCTTCGTCATCAACAGATGAAAACAATGTATGTGTATTTTTACTTAAATTCAATTTTGACTATTCTTGAACTAAGTGTATTTGTGTAATTGCAAAAATTGTAAGACAAATTTCCTTATGGACAATAAAGATTATTATTATTATTATTTTGTGAATTGCAGTCAGTTTAAAAAAGAAAATTTGATCTTTTCTTTTCCCTAGCGTCGAGAGAGTGTTGCCTTCAACATTGGTTTCACTCCTGGCAAGTCTAAAGGTCCTAAAAGTTTTCTTCAAAAGACTTTGTTTGGATCAAAGAGTAAAACGGACGCTAAGGGGGATGATCAGGTACGTGGTGTAAAGAGAGCCGAGAACTTGTCATTGCCCGCTGGTCAACACCCTTGGGATTCTGGTCAAGTCAGCTGTGAGAGTATAGAACTCTCTTTAAATTTGATTGATAGTTCTAATGATACATGTCAGACCTTTGTTTTTAACCTGCTTCAATCTCCATCTAAATTGCCATTACACTCAAATAGAGAAACAATTAATAGTTCAGAGAGTAATACTAATGTTCCCTGTTGTGATACTAACACCACACAAGTATCGGCTGTTCCCCTTCATGTTCCTGCTGTTCCCCAATATCCCCCAAATGCCATGTCTTCTTTAATTCAGAATAATCACAGTAAATCAAACTTGGTCATTTTTCCTGATAATCAGCTTAACCAATTAAATGATGAAATAGTCGAAACTGGGAAAAGTCATTTTGAAACTGCCTTAGGTATCAAAGCATTAAGGTTTGATGACCTGGTGAAGTCAAGCATGGACCAGAATACACACATAGAGCTAATCTGTCAAACAGAAGAGAAAGATACCAATCCATCTCCTGGTAATAAATCCAAGATTGAATGTAGACATATTGTGTGTACAAGACAAAGCCCACAAGATGGCCGCTTCGAGACCCTCAGGATGCCAGCAGTGAGAGTCAAATCACCAGACAGCACACCCTATGGTACCAAGTCCAACTCATGTGTCAAACATAAGTCTAAACCTGCCAAGAGAAAACTATTTTCCAATACTTCACATTTGATGGCAGAACAAAAGAACTCTCCTACAGATGAAGGTTCAAAAACCAGTGTAACTGATTACACTGAAACTATCACTTCTTTTGCATGTAAGATCCCAGAGAACAATTCTCCTTTGACTTCAGGGTCTGATGAGAAGTCTGATGCCCCTGCAAGGACATTTAACACTGTATCTCATCTGAAAAGAAAATTTGAATCTTTTGATAGAACTACAACCCACCAGGAGATTGGTGTAGATAAATCTTGTAATGGGTGTGCTGTGGGCACATGTGATGCACATATTAGGGCAAAGAGTCCAAGGCTGGAAGAAACATACAGAGATGTCCACATGACTGATGCACTGGCTGGTACTCAAGAGAAATGTCAAAGTTCTGGAAATGACCAAGCAAACAATGATCCATTTCTTCCTCAAGAAGAATCCCATAAAGATAAAAATCATTTGAAAAAGTTCAAATTTCCCTCCTTCATGAAGAAAGCGTTCAACAAAAAGAAGAAACCTGCTGTAACCAGTCAGCCAGCTAGCAACCCCCTAGATTGTCGACCAAATGTAAACGTTGTCAAACCAGAGATGACCAAAACCGAGAAGGTTGCCCAGCTGAAGGCGAAATTTGAACCAATCAAAAATGATGTTAAGAGAAAAGAAGAAAGTAAAATAATACAGGCTTGGCAACCAGAGGCAATGTCAGGGTCGCAGAAGTCACCATCACACGTTGACCTCCCTTTGAAACAGGGTTCTAATTATAAAGTGACACCCAATGCTAATCCTGGACATACTGCAGGCAAAAGTTTTGCTCACACACCCAAAACACCATTCCATAAGAAATTAGCAAGTAGATGGCGGGCTCACAATAAGGTGACACCTGTAGCGGATAGAAAGTAATGCGCACACCGAAGGAATCGGTCCTAATGCAGAAAGTAATTCACAGAAGCATGTTACCACGTAGCAAAGAGAAATTAATTCTAACAGTAATTTGTGTAAATAGTTTGTAAATATTTGATCATGTTACCAATGTTACTCCCCTTGCACTATAGCTGCCATAATTAATGCCAACTGTCAATGCTTTTTTTAACTTTACATGTAGAAATCATGTATTTATGAACCTTTCTCTTTTAATGTTTGCTTGTTGTGCGGTCTAGGCGCTAAGTCTAGAACCCAATGTTTGCATGGCTTCTCCCAGTAGTTTAGAATCAATGCTTTTATAATAGTGTAGATTTGTTTGAATCAATGCTGTTTTAGAGTGTAGATTTGATTGTCTAGCTACTAATTTGTCTGTGAGCTTTACTGTGTCGCTTCTGTTGTATCTTGCATGATGCTCAGCTTCAGGAGGAAACATTACAGTTTTAGTGGTACAAGGTAGCTACATTCAATCTTGTGTGTTCTCTTTACAGTTTCCTACTAACTGTCTGACTAAACAAAATTGACAATCGTTTAATTTTTAGTGGGTGAAAATATTCTTTGTTTATCCATGCATGTTTTAGCTGTATTAATTCTGTCCACTAAAACTAACACTTGTATCTGTGTTGTGTCCAACATTGAGATCAGTAAGCATAAAAGTCAAATGAAAATTTTGCCTCGATTGTAAACAAGTTTAACAAAACCAAAATCTGTGTTTTTTCCCCACCAAAACACATTTTATTTGGGATAACTATGATTTATTTTGAAAAGGGATGTAAAAACACTGCTGTACTTCTGCTACAAGATTACAAAGAACAGTAGTACATTGATTTACTTTCATTTGATGAAAGCAGCAATGCTAATTGAACTCAACATTGTTAACTCTTTAAAGTACAGCTCTTATATTATTTATTATGTATTATAATAGCTGAACTATAAATGTAGGCCTATTTAATATGTATTATGATAGCTCAACTATAAATGTAGGCCTATTTATTATGTATTACAATTGCTCAACTATAAATGTAAGCCTATCTATTATGTATTATTATTACAATTACTCAACTATAAATGTTGGCCTATTTATTATGTATTACAATTGCTCAACTATAAATGTAGCCTATTTATTATGTATTATTATTACAATTACTCAACTATAAATGTAGGCCTATTTATTATCCATACAAAACTCAAAATATTGAAACTAATTGACTTAAACAACTTAATGTGATGTTGATGTGGTATCATAAAATAATCTTTTTTTTTTTCTTCTTACTATTAATATTAACTTTATCACTGACTTCTCTTAATGAATGTCTTAACATCATTTTGTGTATGCTGCTTATGTTGAAAATAATGATGTTGAAAAGTGACAAGTTCAATTTTGATTGTATAAGCAACACAGATGTTCCTGTAAAACTACCATTGACCGTCTAGTTCTGTACTCATGCAGTTTTGTAGTTTTACATTTAACAGCATGTCCCCACATATATAAACTATATTTAGATCTCAATTTGATGACATTTTCATTATTTGTAAAGCAGCATGAAAAGAGAAACATTTTCTAAAACTTTGAAGTGAAACCAACATAATACATCAAACAAACCAAAACATTTTAGAGGGATATAGTTATTCTTATTAGAATAAGTCAGTTTGCTTTATTAAAAACCAAACTCAGTAACTACTATTCATTCCATGTTTGTTTATATAATACAAGGCACATAAATATTTATAAATAAGTCCAAAAATGGGTATATTTGTGTGTGCATATTTTTTGGTATTCAATTATTTCATCTATAAAAATACATTTTGATATTTTTCTTTATTTCCAGAAAAAAAGAAAACCATTGGCTGCAAGAAATTTTTTAGAGACTGGAATCTAGGTTCTGATTGGCCTGTTGTGAAACTGGAATCTAGGTTCTGATTGGTCTGTTGTGAAACTGGAATCTAGGTTCTGATTGGTCTGTTGTGAAACTGTGTGAAACTGTTACTAGTGTATATATTATTAGATGCTATTTTTACCAATTATTAAAATAAGAGCTGCTAATGTACATATCTGTACATATTTCTGTGTGTACATACTATCTTAACTGTTAGTGGACATGGTGAACTCTTCTGTGTTAAAATCTATTTATTATCTCTTGTGTACAGCATTAATAGGACTAGGAAGTGATCACTTTAGGTTCAGGCTCTAACAGACTTGTAACAAGCCCTGTCATTAATCCATATCTAAAATATGCCTTGTTATTATTGACTTGTATCCTATGCAACTTCTAATCGTGTTATTTTGTATATTACTGCCTTGTCTATGTTAGACGAGTCACTACAGTCTCATGGTTTCAGCTTGTTTACAAATTAAAATATGGCCCATCTCTTTACTTTCAGCTTATTGAAAGAGTAGTGTTGTTTTTTTTTTGTTGTTGTTGTTTATTTAGTTATTTCCTAACAATACATTTTGCAGTTGTTTCTCTTTGTACTCTAATGTTCCTCTGATTACGAGGCACTCACCAAATCTTCCAAATTCTCCACTCTGTCTGTGTGAGTCTGATAGAAGTACTCTTTTAGTAAGACTAGAAATGTATTTGTACTCCCCCTTGGTTGCTTCCCTTTGCTAAGTAGAAAATACATAGATTTTTGATATTTCTATATTTCTATATTTCAAGTGCATTGATTTTTTGTTACTGGAAAAAGCCATACTTATGTATTTAGATAATGTTGTAATAAATAAATAAATTTTGTATGTCATTTCAAATGTTGGGTTACCATTGCTTTATATTAGAGCTGTTTTCATGTTACCCATTCAGTGGACCTGCTGAGAATGAGATTAACCTGTAGACTTACATTACAAGTAGTAACCAAGTTCAAATGTATTCCATGCTGAACTTGGTTTGAAATAAACCTGCTCACACACATTCCCTTATTTGTTGAGCCTGGACAACTCTTCATTGGAAAAGTTCAGAAACCTGAAGTAAAAACAACTCACACTTCTAGCATTATCTAAACTTTTAAACACTAGATCTGGGGTGGGCAACCTTTTTGTATCGAGGGCCACATTTAAAAAAAATTTTTTATATATACAACTTAGAAAGATACTGTAGCTAACTGTGTAGAAAGTCTTTTAATTCATATTTACACTGTATTATATTCACGTTTCTTTTTTTTTTCCACACTCCACGTTAAGGAATTACAAGAGTTAGCAATTTTTGAAATCAATTTTACAAATTTTTAAAAATTGCTGTTGTCTTTTTATATTAAATTATCCCCACAAATATACAGTAGTACTTAATGTGCAGTATTCTACTTTTTACACTCGTGCATATGTTCTGGAACTGTGGAAGTAGCTTACTAGTTGTTACCCTTGTGACTGCTGTCAAATTACAGTCAGTCAAAATTGACCAGTAATTATACTGTTTTAGTTTCCACAAAAAAAATAAATGCTTGTTTACTGAATCATACAATATATGTTCCGGAAGTTAAATGTCGGGACGGGAGAAACTTGCCTTTGTGGAGCATCACCAGAGAATGCTGACCATGTCCTTCAAAGTTCATACTAAATCAAGAGACCCGAACAAGACTCTGGCCCCAAAGCCTTCCTATAGAACCAAAACTATTCGGAGAGCTGCCTAATATGGAAACTATTGAGTGGTTCATGAGAACAAAGAAGAACAGATGCATGTGTTTGTGTACACAAATAGTGTTAACAGCAGCAAATTTTTAGTGTTGAAATACAGCTTCTGGCACCCATAAGACTCACGTGGAAGTACTGACTAGAACTTCTCTTTGCTTGGAATTATATCCTCTGGAGCTGAATCAGCTTCTGCGATAAATGGTAAGCTGATGGTATTGAAAACTGGTTCTTAACGTCTTAAAATTTGCTTTTATAAATTGCACAATTAAGGAATCTTAATAAGTGTACAAGTGTTGTACTTTTAATCATTTCACAACAAATAGTTTCACCTTACAGCAAGGGAAAATGACAAAACCTGTTATCTTTTGCTTGCTTGTAGAAATAGGAAAGCCTTGTTTAAAAAGATATAACATGCATTTACATTTCATATGCAAAAAGCCCATTGCAATAACAATTATGAAACATGAAATCTTCCACTCCTCATTAGAAATATTGGTAACAAATTCACAGTCAATGTCCTTCAAGTAACATAACAATTTCTTCCTTGAGATTTTATATTCTTCTCATTTGCCTTGCCCATACTAAGTTGGCGGATACACTGGATTATTTTGTTCCTAAATCGGAACTACCTGTGGTTAACACCCCTAGCTCTGATTAGTTTGATTACTACGCCTTTCTGATCAGTAGTATGTTGAAATTTTATGCAGCTTTGTGCAAACTTTCCTGTTTAGAGTTTATGGTTGGGATATTTTTTATAAAAAATATTTTTAAAAACTCACAAGTCAAAGATCCATCAGTTGTTACATTTGCAATCTTGTTCCAAGCCTACCCAACATTCAACACAGTTCTTTATAGCATTGAATAAATATTGATCAGAGATTGTCTTGAATTGAGTGTATTGATGTATAGCCAATAAGCATAATCTTCGTTTACTTGGAACTTATTATAAGACAGTTTCAATAATTTATATAGATATTATTTTAAATATATTTGCATTTTTATAAGTATATACCGTGGGCACACCTGATTTCTGTAGGTGTCGGCGGGCTGCATAAAACAGGCTGGTGGGCCTCATGTGGCCCACGACCGTAATTTGCCCACCCCTGCACTAGATCAACTCAACTAGCAATGATTATTTGAAGACTTTATTGATCCTAATAGGAAATATTTTCTCATTACATTTTAAATTTAAACAAAAAATGTGCACCATGCAGGGATGGCCAGTTTCACTGCCTTTGTGAGCTGCAATAGGTTAATGTTTGAAAGAGATACATTATGCCAATAGTGATGCTGAGAACTTTTTTAAAAAGGAAAATGAAAAAAAGCTACTCAATTTGAAAACTAGCACTAGTAAACCATACTGTAGCCTTTCTTCTAAATTTTTTGTAAAGCTTATGTCTACATTAGCAATAATCTAGAAGTGTTGTTTTTTTTTTTAAAAAGATGAACCGATGATGGAGGTGAGGATCCTAGCAATGTATTGGGGAGCTGTGGAGGGGTCCTGGGTGTTATGTGCATCGCAAGTGGGGAGATGGGAGGTTGGTACAGTGATTGGACCCCTGTTAATAAGCGCAAATTAAACTCCTTAAGGCCATATTGCAGGGTCCCCAGGGCTCGCAAATACCTTTCTTCAGAAAAAAGAAAAAGACATCTATTTTTGTAACACAATAAAAGCTACTTAATATCTCTGCTAGCTAGGTACCCTGACAGTAGCTTAATAATTTCAATATGGTACCATTACAATGGTAGTTCATAATATCGCTTTTGATAAGCACTTTCAGCTTCCACAAAGGGCCATAATAACTGATAGAAGTACTTGAAATTGATCCAAAAAAATAATAAATCAATAAAATAAATAAGAAATTCCTGACATTTAATAATCTAGATCTAGTTTGGTAAAAGTGCTCATATAACTGAAAAAATAACATTAAAAGGATGTGCCACTGAAAAATCTGAATCTTTCCCAGCACTTCAATAGCATTTACATCTGCCCAGCAGTCATTTATCACTACAAAAAAAAGAGATCTTTCTAATTTATTAAAAGAGTTTGCGATCTTTCCATAAAACATTTTACCCTATAAGGAACTGTGCTTGTTTGATGTTAAAAACTTGTAATAAATAATAATTATAGCCTTTACGTAATTTACACAAACGGATTGGAAATTTTACTTTTTAGCAGTTAAAGTGCAATAAGTTTATCTTAAAATATATTTTGTTAAAACTCCCCTTTCCCCCCTTGACATTTAGAAAATGCCTTGTCTTTTTTGATCAATTTGTGTTGGATTTAACTTTGAAAGACAATAGATTCACAATTGTTTTACAAATAGCATCCAGAAAAATCTAAAAGTCATGCTAAGAGTATAATCTTAATGAGAAAAAGTGGAGTAGTTTGTTTGGAGTCTGTTCTTTAAGTCTTCAAGGATTTGTTTCCCTTGAGATCACTTCAATTAGCTGCAAATGAACTCTTGTATCTGTTCTATTTATGTCAATGTTTCTATTGTGTCTGTTCTATTTATGTGAATGTCTCTGTTGTGTAGTTTTCATTGAGAAAAAGAGTTTTTGTAATTTCCATAAGGACCAATAAAGCAGTTTAAGTCTTAGTCTCTGTTAAATAATGATTAGGTCAAACAATAGGCAGTTTATGAAAGTCATGTACACATGTACACTTTCAATATCAAAAATTTCATACAATAAAACTGACATTTGGCTGCTTTCTTTTCTAATAATTGACAAACAAACTGAAACAAAAGGGAAGTAGTTCAATATGTTTTGAATTCCAACATTTATTACCAAAAACTAGAGTTCCATAAAGACATAATGAAATGAATAAGTCTTGTTTTAAATACACAATAAAAATGATTTTTTTTTTGAATGCATATTTAACAAAATGTGTAACTTTTCAAAAGCTAAAAACAATTTTTACAATTTTTTATTGACACGGAGTTTACTTATTATATCTTTAACAAACATTCTATCATTCAGCCAAGCTTTAGTCTAGCTTGCTATCTTCATTCAAGATTCCATCATTCAGCAGAGCTTTAGCCTAGCTCCTTATCTTCATTCAACATTCCATGGCAATGTATGGACTAACCTTTTGGTAATTCTGAGAAAAAAAAGGTTTGGTATAATCATTTTAAATTTTCTTTGATTTATGTTCAACAATGTACAGAAATTTTAACAAAATGCTTTAAAATAAATGAAATTTTACTTTCTTATGCCCTGAAAACAAATTTGTTTAAATGATACATCATCCTGTCAACATTTCATTCTGTAGACTCAACTTTGTATTTTGTGTAACATTTCATTCTGTAGAGTCAACTTTGTATTTTGTGTGTAACATTTCATTCTGTAGACTCAACTTTGTATTTTCCGTAACATTTCATTCTGTAGAGTCAACTTTGTATTTTGTGTAACATTTCATTCTGTAGACTCAACTTTGTATTTTCCGTAACATTTCATTCTGTAGACTTAACTTTGTATTTTGTGTAACATTTCATTCTGTAAACTCAACTTTGTATTTTCTGTAACATTTCATTCTGTAGACTCAACTATTTGGTGTAGCAGCAGCTAAGATAACTAAGATATCTAATAAGATTAGTTTAAAACAAAGATAGTAACTTACATCATAATATAACTGTGTATCAACTGTTGGTAACAGACAGTTCTTGGGTCTGACAGTCATCTATTAATAGACAAAATGAAAACTGACTTAAATATCTAATCTAATAGTAGGACGTAATCATCTTCTTTTTTGAAGTAACGTCTGTATTATATAAGATAAGATAAGATAAATACAATTAGTCCTTACATAATTGCTATAATAATGCTTTAAAAAAAAGACTAACCTGTTAGGTCGTGTTTAAGGATGCCAGCCACCAGTGAAACACACCCACCAATAGGGCCAAATGAGAGAATGATCCTAAAAATCAAAACATAAAATTAATCATAAATGTAGCTTAAACTACTCTGATCTTGACATTTTGACCTTTGACCTTCACATAAACACTAGTAATCTTAGTTTTTTTGCTCCATATTCTCAACTTTTAGTCTAAAAGTTTGTTTATCAATAAGAGTAATAATAACGTAAAATAAAAATATTGTATTTAAAACGACTGAGAATTTTCTGGAGCATGGATGTTATACTAAATGTATTCTTGTTCCATAAGGCTGTTATTGCCAAAAGTGGTAATGGGTATAAGCACTCCACTACCTATAAAATGCTTCCAATGGCATGCTCTCAAATAGCCTCTAACATCCAGTCCAAGTCTTGGTCTTCATAAGTGACAGAGATTGGAAATGGTGGAACTGTTATCCCTGACCGGAGAAGGGGAAAAGGTAAACAACTGGTACCTACACCAGTAAGCTTTGGGCAGGAGAGCTTCATTAGCCTTGGCTGGCTACCTACCTAGGAAAGAAAGGAATTTCTGAATCCAAACCTCTGCTGTCTTATGGCTAATTGGAAGAAGGGAAAGGATTAGAGAGTAAAACCTTAGGAAAATCAGGAGTCAGTGACTGACAGTTTGCAGTACACAGTGCTGCATCCTGGGAGAACCTGTCCTCAACACATCAACTGACTAGAACATGGAAACTGCAGAATGGCTGACATCATTCTGACTCTAGCTTTCATTTCATGTTTGTCCTTGTACAACATTTTTTTTTAAACTTGTTTTTAATTGTTTAGCATCATCCAAAACAACTAAGTCTATAGAAACCTATCTTCTCTTATCTAATACAGAAGTTACTTCAAAAAAGAAAATGATTGCTTACAGTGTAATCTACACTTTTGGTTCTGTTCTTCTTCTTCTCTTGTGTTTTACATTTGAGCTGTGATGATTCCCGTTTGAGATTGATCTTGATTTGATCTGACTGGACAGGTAGCTGGGATACTCCCTAAATTGAATATTACCAATGAAACTATCAGTCAGTGAAAGTAATTTTTTTTACAGTCTTTAAAACTATGTTGTTTTTTTAGAGGGTGCGGGGAGCTGTGATGACCCCCGTTTGAGATTGATCTTGATTTAATCTGACTGGACAGGTAGCTGGGATACTCCCTAAATTGAATATTACCAATGAAACTATCAG
The DNA here is from genome assembly GCF_947242115.1 of Biomphalaria glabrata. Lineage (NCBI taxonomy): Eukaryota > Metazoa > Mollusca > Gastropoda > Planorbidae > Biomphalaria > Biomphalaria glabrata. The sequence goes on from NC_074718.1 coordinate 44,959,271, forward strand.
TCAGTGAAAGTAATTTTTTTTACAGTCTTTAAAACTATGTTGTTGTTTTTTTAGAGGGTGCGGGGAGCTGTGATGACCCCCGTTTGAGATTGATCTTGATTTAATCTGACTGGACAGGTAGCTGGGATACTCCCTAAATTGAATATTACCAATGAAACTATCAGTCAGTGAAAGTAATTTTTTTTACAGTCTTTAAAACTATGTTGTTGTTTTTTTAGAGGGTGCGGGGATCTGTGATGATCCCCGTTTGAGATTGATCTTGATTTAATCTGACTGGACAGGTAGCTGGGATACTCCCTAAATTGAATATTACCAATGAAACTATCAGTCAGTGAAAGTAATTTTTTTTACAGTCTTTAAAACTATGTTGTTTTTTTAGAGGGTGCGGGGAGCTGTGATGATCCCCGTTTGAGATTGATCTTGATTTGATCTGACTGGACAGGTAGCTGGGATACTCCCTAAATTGAATATTACCAATGACACTATCAGTCAGTGAAAGTAATTTTTTTTACAGTCTTTAAAACTATGTTGTTTTTTTAGAGGGTGCGGGGAGCTGTGATGATCCCCGTTTGAGATTGATCTTGATTTGATCTGACTGGACAGGTAGCTGGGATACTCCCTAAATTGAATATTACCAATGACACTATCAGTCAGTGAAAGTAATTTTTTTTACAGTCTTTAAAACTATGTTGTTTTTTTAGAGGGTGCGGGGAGCTGTGATGATCCCCGTTTGAGATTGATCTTGATTTGATCTGACTGGACAGGTAGCTGGGATACTCCCTAAATTGAATATTACCAATGAAACTATCAGTCAGTGAAAGTAATTTTTTTTACAGTCTTTAAAACTATGTTGTTTTTTTAGAGGGTACGGGGAGCTGTGATGATCCCCGTTTGAGATTGATCTTGATTTGATCTGACTGGACAGGTAGCTGGGATACTCCCTAAATTGAATATTACCAATGAAACTATCAGTCAGTGAAAGTAATTTTTTTTACAGTCTTTAAAACTATGTTGTTGTTTTTTTAGAGGGTGCGAGGAGCTGTCATGATCCCCGTTTGAGATTGATCTTGATTTGATCTGACTGGACAGGTAGCTGGGATACTCCCTAAATTGAATATTACCAATGACACTATCAGTCAGTGAAAGTAATTTTTTTTACAGTCTTTAAAACTATGTTGTTTTTTAAGAGAGGGTGCATATCAAACAATATGTATTAAACAAAGAAATATATGGGCAAAATATTTTACCAATCTTTAGGTTTACCTGAGCTTGAACCGCAGGGGCATTAATCTTGACTGCTGTTTTCAACTCTTCAATAGCAGGTGCATTAATCTTGACTGTTGTTTGTAACTCTTCAATAGCAGGGGCATTAATCTTGACTGCTGTTTTCAACTCTTCAATAGCAGGGGCATTAATCTTGACTGTTGTTTGTAACTCTTCAATAGCAGGGGCATTAATCTTGACTGCTGTTTTCAACTCTTCAATAGCAGGAGCATTAATCTTGACTGCTGTTTGCAACTCTTCAATAGCAGGGGCATTAATCTTGACTGTTGTTTGCAACTCTTCAATTGCAGGGGCATTAATCTTGACTGCTGTTTTCAACTCTTCAATCGCAGGGGCATTAATCTTGACTGCTGTTTTCAACTCTTCAATGGCGGGGGCATTAATCTTGACTACTGTTTGCAACTCTTCAATAGCAGGGGCATTAATCTTGACTGTTGTTTGTACCTCTTCAATGGCGGGGGCATTATTCCCACTTGTTTGCATCTCTTCACATGCAGGGGCATTAATCTCAACTATTGTTTGAATCTCTTTGACGGCAGGGGCATTAATCTTAGCTAATGTTTGCAACTCACGAAAAGTCAAATCTTCAGTTTTTGAGATACAGGTATTACATTGTCCAGGTACAATCAAACTTTCAGAACTGCTGTCTAGATCTATGAGACAAAGCTCATGTACTTTCATATTGTCATGATTAAAACTCTTTGAAACTTCTTTTACATCACATATTACTTTTGATGACTTAACCCTCTCCTGCCTGATGTCTGGCATAAAGTGGCATTCAGTTAATACTTTGTTAACACCGTATTCCATCCTGGAATAGATACATTCATGAGAATTTCTAATAGGTGTATTATAGGTGTATGTTGAACTGACGGCCTTATTATAAGTTTTGTTCAGAGCATTTTCTAATGTAGAATTTATTTCTCCACTGGAAGTCCTGGTTGATGAATGATCTAATTTGGAGCTAATGTCTTCATTTGATGCTCCTAATGGTGAATGTTCTGATTTGGTACTAATGCTTTCATTTGATGGTGAATGTTCTAATTTGGAACTAATGCCTACATTTGATGCTCTTGATGGTGAATGTTCTAATTTGGAACTAATGCCTTCATTTGATGCTCTTGATGGTGAATGTTCTAATTTGGAACTAATGCCTTCATTTGATACTCTTGATGGTGAATGTTCTAATTTGGAACTAATGCCTTCATTTGATGCTCTTGATGGTGAATGTTCTAATTTGGAACTAATGCCTTCATTTGATGCTCTTGATGGTGAATGTTCTAATTTGGAACTAATGCCTTCATTTGATACTCTTGATGGTGAATGTTCTAATTTGGAACTAATGCCTTCATTTGATGCTCTTGATGGTGAATGTTCTAATTTGGAACTAATGCCTTCATTTGATACTCTTAATGGTGAATGTTCTAATTTGGAACTAATGCCTTCATTTGATGCTCTTGATGGTGAATGTTCTAATTTGGAACTAATGCCTTCATTTGATGCTCTTGATGGTGAATGTTCTAATTTGGAACTAATGCAGGAAGCCCTGCTTGAGCTAAGATCATATGTAAGTCTCTTTGTTCTCCTTGATGACTGATTTAAATATTTAAGCTGGGTAAGGGCTACAGAAATATTTTTCAGCAATTTGTAAAACACATTTTTCTCTTGACTTGTCACTTTTAGAGGGTCCTTGTCACCTTTGTTAGAAATAAACTCTGACCTCTTGTCTGAAATTTTGGGAGTACACTGCGATCTCTGGAGATAAAACAATTGAAAGATGCACAATATTATTATCACTACGTCATATTGCAACTAAAGAGATGCTAGACTCAGTAAAATCAGACAAATTGTACAGACAAATATTTCAAAATTCTATGAGACAACATTAATAATAAAAACAGCACTTTATTTTGTTTATAAGTTTTTTTTTGTGTGTGCTATGTTTCAAGATGAAGACATCGAAGTATTTCAATGCATTGAACTTGACATGAACATGTGTTGCTTGGTTGTTAAAGAGTAGTAATTCTAAGTGTGTACCTACTGGCACAATATTCAAGCCTAGCCAGGGATCCATTGACATTCAATGAACACAAATCCACTTTTGAAAAATTGAATAATATCACACTTTTGAATGACAGAATTAATAAATCACACAGAATACTACAGGGACAATAGAAATGAATCGAAATAATACATCCACAGTAAAAGTATTTAAGTAAGATAATGAAAAACTACAGACTTTACCCTTTTGAACTCTTTAGATAAAGAAACATCCAGATTCTGCTTATTCCAAATTCGAAGTTTATTTTGAACACCATTAGACTTTTACTATATACATATATATATATATATATACACATACATATATATATATAATAAACATTTATAGCTTTTATATAGTGCTACTTTCATGCTTATAACATGCTCAGAGCGCTTTGGTCCAATCTCATTTGTGGACCAGTGGGGGGGAGGGGGTATCTAGGAGTTGGTTTTCCGTGCTGCCTTTAGCAAACACAACTCTGCCCGAGTCGGGTGTCGAACCTCGAGCCCCCTTCTAGGTTGCCAAGCCAAGCTTGCACTTAGCCTCTCGACCATGCTTCCCACTAGTCAGTGATTTCAACAAAGTTTGCCTCCTATATAAAACAACTGAGGACAACTCTTCAAGACCTCGACAACATAAGCAAGGAAACTGCAGTTGATTTTAGTGCACATTGAAATAGCATGAAATGAAAAACTAACACACTGGCCAAATAAGCGTGGTCGAGAGGCTAAGTGCGATTGAACTTGGCCCTTCTTGGCTACCTAGAAGGGGCTCGAGGTTCGACACCCGACTCGGGCAGAGTTGTGTTTACTGAGCGCCTAAAGGCAGCACAGAAACCAACTCCTAGATTCCCCCTCCCCCCTGGTCCACAAATGAGATTGGACCAAAAGCGCTCTGAGCATGCTAAAAGCATGAAAGTAGCGCTATATAAAAGCTATAAATAATATGGGAGAATGAATAAGTCATCGAAAGTGTCTATCCAGATGAAATGAAGACAATAACAGTGAGTAGAAATAAGCCATTAACGGACAGGCTCTCGTACAAATTACATTAAAGATGACACCTATTACAAACTATTCCAACACGGCCAACTTAAAAATTTCTTGCCACAGAACTAGACACAACAGAATGAAGCAACACATTTTCTGGAAAATTGAAAGCTGGAACCAGTGAAATAAGCTATACTGTATTGAGAGACCTGAACAAGACACAAAACAGCCCTATAGACTTAAAAACTATGTGGACAGCTATCTGACCTGGAAATTACTCTGCAGTTCATTTTAGAAATTGGACTAGTTATCCGAACCTTCCAACATAATAATGAGAACACAGAAGATTTCAAGAACAACTGTATAACAAAACATTTGCCTTGTTACTGGTGACCATCAGCATGTTTTATTATGTGACAGTAGTGACAGTACATATTGTTGTGTATGGGCATGGAAGAAATGAAACCAAATGTTACTTACAGAAAATATTAGATATTTGATACCCTTTGTACTTCTCTTTATCATCCCAGACAACACAGGGTATTCTAGCTAGTTAATTATACAATTGTTGAATGATTTAATTGAAAAGTAATTTCTAATATTTCATCTTGTAGTTTTGTTATTGATTTGATGTTTTTCTCCCCTAGAAATCCGGGGGAGAAGCAAATGTGAGAACTATTAAACTATTTGACAACTGAGTTGGAACCGTAAATTATCGTGTGAATAATATTTGTTGAATACATATATTTTAAAAAGCAAATATAACACAGAATAGTTTGTTTATTTTAGAGATAATCTTATTCATTTGAACCAGGTGTAAATGTCTATTGGACAAGCCTAGCTATTGGTCTTGAGATGAAAATCTACCATTGCAAATTAAAGGTCATCCAAAAGTAGATTTACGCACGTAAGGCATGGAAGTCATCTGCAAAATCGAGAGGATGCTAAATGTGACTCAGCAGCAATAGCTAAGAACGATTTTAAGTCACTTACAGAGATCGGTTGACTAAAAAAAAAAAAAAAAAGAAAACCCATGCCAAACTGGCACTTGACCAGTTAGCCAGGTTGTAACCGAGTCTTGCATGAGGTTTGCAGGACATGTTCTTCAACATAATGAATTATTCTCACCAAAAATAGCATTAATAAGGAGGCATAAATGAGGAGAATGCAATGCGTGTCCTTGTATAAACATGGCACCACAATGTTTTAAAACAGGATGGCTGCCTGGTCGTGCGGTTTGCGCGCTGGACTGTCGTTCGGATTTATCGACGGTCGAGTGTTCAAACCCTGCCCGCTCCCATCCCCCGTCGTCCTGCGGGAGGTTTGGACTAGGAAGTAAACTATCTTCAACTCTGAAGGAACATCCGAATTATGTAAAACATTTTACAAACATTTTTTTACATCCCAGGGCAGAGGACACAAGTTGTGAGTAGTCTGCAAAGATTTCTGGAGGCAGATTTCTATGGAAACAGCTTGCACCAAAATGAGACAAGTAGGAGATAAGGATCTAAGTCTTAGTAACTAAGTAAATACACTTGATACGACTGCACTCACCTCTAACCTAACTGGCATCACTAAACTGATAGGAGGAAGCTCTTTCGGCATATCCTGGCCATCCAATGAGACCAGAGATTGATCGTTACCTTCATCTTCTAATCCTAGGCCAGAATCCATCCCATTGACTGCCCAATCCATCCTAGAAGTGCTAAGAGCCTCACAGAAAGTGTTTTTTGAAGCTAAAACATTATCGGACAGATGTGATAAAACAGTCGTTTGAGAATCCACTCTGGGACTGATGGGGTTATGTTCTATCCCTGAGTCCCAAATGTCAGAATTATTCTCAGCAGTTCTGAAATTGTATGCCCAGGAATCTAAAGGTTGCATTATTTCATTCACACCACCACAGACAGGTGAGGTGGAGACAGACCCAGGGTGCACTTGACTATATAAACTCATTCTATCATCTAGTTCACCAAGCTGTACTCTTTCAATTTCTTGCTTGAAAGCTGTGATATCGAATATTTCCTTAGACTCGGCCTCAGTGGATACATATTTTGTTGTGTCTCTCAACTCAGCAACATTGTCCTTTCTTTCAGCTCTTCCCTGTTTTAATGTGCCACTCTGAGCAAGTTCCATCTCTAGGTTTTTCTTGTTGCTTTTCTTCCTGTGTTGCTTGTTCGAACAAGGGAAACAAATATGTTTCTCCCACACAGACAGAGCTGTTTTTAGCTCAGATATTGTTAATTCTTGATCTTTGATTTTAACTTGAGAGGCCACAATCTCAGTTTTAAGTTTTTCTAAGTTGTTTTTCATTTCACTAATGTGTTGATCTTTGACTTGAAGAATTTGTAGGAAATGTTCTTTCTCCATTTCTATCTCTATCAATGATTCATCAAATTGGTCTCTGAGTATTTGGTACTCCAACTTTAAGATCCCTACTTGATTTTCTAATGAGCATTTTTCTTCTTTGACATTCCCAAGTTCTTCTTTCAGTTCTGCTAGTTGTATATCAAAATAGATTGGTAGACCACAATCTGAGGGACACTTGAATGCTGGTCCTGTAATCAAACAACAAAAATAAACAGATACAAACTTGGGTTGAAAAAAGTTTCAAGATCTCCTAGTAGTTTATAAGTAAAATGGTAAACATTGTTAAGTATGCATTAATGGGTGGTTCGCTGATACACTCTATAAAATAGTGGAACCTTTGCCAACAACCACCAACCATTCTGGAAAGTACCCAAAATGTTTGGTATCCAAAAAAATAGATGGATTCACATGGAGGCCAAGCATAAAAGAGGGGTCTTGGACATGGCCGGCCCTAGCTATTGCGGGGCCCTATGCGAAACAGATTGCGCGGGGCCTAGTCTGGGTGGGGATAAGCATAATGTCAAAATTAAGATTGTTTTAGTTGGAAAATACTTTCGTCTTTGCTATAAATTTTGATTAAATGAATGATCTCAATGCTGTTTTTATTTCTTGGCACCCCAAAAAATGACAAAAATGTCCATTTTTCATATGATTTTAATAATTTCAGGAGATTTTTAGGACTTTTTCGTACATTTCGCCTCTTTAGGAGATTTTCTGAAAATCAGGATGCCGTGGAAACCCTGTTATTATATACAAGTTATAATGGTTTAATTTAATAATTTACACTTACAATAAGCACGGGGCCTATGAAGGCGCAGGGCCCACGGCAACCGCATAGGCTGCAGTGGCATAAGACCGGCCCTGGTCTTGGATACCAAATAATGTACACACCAGAAGTAAGAAAAAGGCCTAGCCTTTGACCATATCAGTTTACAAAACAAATCTTACCTTCCCAAGGTTCTTGTAAACTCTTTAAGTGTTCCCTCAGTGACTTGTTTAGATCTAGCGTCTCTTCCAGACTTTCTCTTAAGCTGTCTTCTTCATCTTTACATTGCCTCAACATCAAATTCTCCTCCTCTAGAAACACAATCTCGGCGTCTTTAATTCTGATATTTTCTTCCAGTTCCATTAGTTTCAATTTCAACTGTTCTTCAGAGTGTGTCTGTTCAAAAGTGCGCATACATATTTACACATATTTGGCTTAGAATAAAAATTTTTAGCATCTATTCTGAGTTTTTGCTTTAAATTTTTTAATTTAATCATGAGCAAGTAATATAAAAAAAAAAAATTAAAAAAATCAAATTCCTACTTTATGTTCAGTTTAAATGGGATTGGATCTAAACAGATCCAATAGGATTGAATCATAGTAAATGTGATCCAGATCAGATCCAATCAAGACACAGATCAAATCAGATCCAAAACAAATCAAAATAAGATTCTTATTGGATTTGGTATTATAAAATCATGACTAAAAAAAAAACCCAAGACATTTACATTATTAAGGCCAGTTTTGAGAATTTCCAGATTTCCACCCACCCAAACTTTGTCTTCTAACGTTTGCTCATGAAGAGAGCGTAAGCCTATAGTAGGAATTAAAAATGTAATGTCCCCCAAGATTAATGGACTATTTAAATATACTTAATAACCTACACTGTTAATAAATGAAGATGTATTACAAATAAATTTAAGCTATTGAAAATTAGCATAAAAGAAATTTGCCCTTGTGAACTGTCATTGAGAATGTGAACATTCAAATCTGCATTCTCCATCGAGAGGCCTGAACTGGCCCCAAAACACCCCTACAGAAGAAAAACTATATGGAAAGCTACCTGATCTGGAAAATACTGCGTAGTTTATCTCAGATGTTGAACTAGTTATCTGAAGCCTCCAACATAATAATGAGAATGCAGAAGACTACTGAACTAACTCTGTATTCCTTTACATAGGGATCTCATTGTCTCGACACAGAACTTAACAGGTGTAATTAATATACACTTCAGATAAAGATGTGTCTTTATGTCCAAGATTAAGGCGTTGTGCAATAGTTTAAATGGTTATAAAGAAAAAGATTTACAGATCATGATGATGACTAAAAGTAACCAGGTAACAGGGACAGTTGTTTCTTTTACGTGGTTTAGATGTTCTTTCGGAATTACTTTTTACATTGACATTTAGCCTTAACTTCCCCCTTGACAGTAAGGAATGGAGGCAGAAGGGGTTCAAACTAAAAAACCATTCAGACGTCAGTCTACATTACATATACCCAAAATGTTCCATATCCAAAAAAATAGATAAATCCACATGGAGCGCAAGCATAAAAGAGGAGTCTTGGATACCAAGCAGCCATCTATTTATGATACACTTCAAAAAGCTAGTCATAAAATCACAGTACAGTAAACTAATGCGGTATACCTTGATTTTTAATGTATTCAGCTCCTCATAAAGGGAGTTAATGTCCAGCTGCTGTTCTTGAAATAACTCTTGACATTTTTGAAGATGTTTTATTTTCTTGTTCAACCTGAAGAAAATGAAAGTTTTTGATCAACCCTTTAGAAACAGAACAAAACCCCCCAACCCTTTAGAAACAGAACAAAACCCCCCACCCCCGAAAAAAACTATCAATATAAACAAGTGTATGGCTTTTTCTGTTTCCTGAGACAATGTATGCACCTAGAGAAGATTCTAGGGACTTAAAGGAATCATGGAAAGTCTATGCGTCATTATTCTTCTAACTAAAGCTTGCCCCAATGTGAATCATGTATCACTTTTGCCACCAACTGAAGCCTGTAGGAAGTAATGCCATGTTGGTGACCCTAACATCTAAAGAGTTCAACTATTCATTTGGACTCGAATTCCATCCTGAAGGCTAAGTATTGCTAGACAGCAATCATTGACAATGTCATTGACGACTACTCTTCGACAATTTAACTCTCTAGACACATGCTACACACTCAGCTATATAATCACAGCAAGCATTGAAGCTGAGTGATAAAGCACCTGGCTTTTCAAACCAAGGGTTCTCAAGTTCGAATTCTAGAGAATACTGGGATTTTGAATTTCAGAATTTTTAGGGCACTTCTGAGTCCAATCAACTCAAATAGGTACTGACATTAGTTGGGGAAAAAAAGCTATGGTCATCATGCTGGTCACATGACACCCTTCTAAACCATAGTCCACAGATGACTTTTACATAACCTGCCCCACAGATTGTCTAAATGGGGTACTTATCCACCTTTACGTACATAGTCAGAACACTAGAGACCACTAAGCTATAGAGATATTGAGCTACCGGTACATCTGATTACTATCTCTTCTAGCTCATCACTAGGACCATGTAATAATGTATAAAAACACTCACTCATTTATATAAGTTTTGGCTTCATTGAGTTGCAGCTCAACTCCTTGGAAATCATCAAACACATTTTGTAAATATAGTAATTCTTTCATCTTTTCCTCAAGTTTCAAGTTCTCTGAAGCTGCAGGTGAAATGCCATTGAAATAGTGATTACAAGTTTGGATTAAGCACAGAACAGTGGTGAGGTTCACTCCTGCCTTGTAAAAATGTTACTCTTTGAGATATCTTTTTAGCTAAACAAAATTGTTACATGAGCAACTGTCGAGTTGCAAGCAGATGCATTGATGCAAAGGGACACAAGTTTTCCATTAGTAAGTGCAAAAGTGGAACAGAGTAGAATACGTAAGTACATTAAGAGAGTTCAACAAACTTGAGACTGAACAGACTCTGACTTCTATTTATTGATTTATTTTTTTTCATGTTTTTCAAACAGAAAGTTTTTGTCGTAGAACTTAAATAAAATTTTTACATTCTAATTATCTCCCCTATATAATTTACGCTTCAGTGTAGAAACTCAAAGCTACTAGAAGCCAATGTGTAAAGAAAACTTCCTGTTCACATTTCTGTGGCAACCTTGATGTGTATGTGATAGTAAATGTTATTGTTTTGTCCTGTTACTGTAACCCAGTAACCCACACTGAAGGCATGTCGAAAGAATGTGCTAATTAACAGATAGTGGGGATAATTGAATTCCTTTTAGGCCTATGTATATGGACGATCTAACACGAATAAAGCAGTATTTAAACAGACAAGAAAGTGTTTGTTAGTTTCTACTAGATACCACATGAAACTCCAGATGCATTTGAATGGGACAATTCTGATACATCCTACGAAAGGCAAGTTACAGAACCAGAGATTGCGATTGCTAGTACAGCACCTGTTCTAACACAATACGGCCCAGCCCCAGATACACGCTATGGCAGACCAGTAAAACCACGAAAACGTTTTCCTGTTGTAGATATTTAGACATTCATTATTTCAAATGCAGCCTATTGTGTAAAAGGCTTTTTGATGTTTTCTTACATTATATATTATAATAATATTATATTATATAAATATTTACACCCAACTGTAAATCGTCATTTGTAACTTGTAAACATAAAAGCAATGTTAGAATTTTATAATGTAAACGTTTTAACCTTTGAATAGTTACATTGAACTGTCTATTGATTATCTATGTTAGATGTAAATATTGTGTACTAGAATGTAGAAATAGTTTTATAGATGTTTTATCATTGAATTTCTGTAAGAAGGGAGATGTGATAGTAAATGTTATTGCTTTGTCAGGCCCGTCCTGTTATTGTAACCCAGTAACCCACATTGATGGCATGTCGAAAGAATGTGCTAATTAACAGATTGGGGAGATAATTGAATTTCTTTTAGGACTATATATATGGACGATCTAACACGAATAAAGCAAGATTTAAACAGACAAGAAAGTGTTTGTTAGTTTCTACAAGCCTACTATTACAGTGTACACCACATGATACCAAACTAGTGAAATTGTAGGTCTTTTTCTTTTTTTTCTTTTTCAACTGATTGTAATCTTGAAACTCATCATTGATAAACATCTTAAATCTTACAGTCATCAAGTCAGAATCTTTTTTTCGAAGGCAAAGTAAAACTTACTCTTCCTTCGCAGTTCTGATTTCAAATCTGCCAATTGACACAGCAACTCATCTTTCAGGCATATTTCATCATATAACTGTTGTTTTAATTTGGACAATGTTGCGTCTTTCTTGCCTTCCTAGAAAAAAAACAGAAAAGATTTTCTTGTGGCATACTTTTTAACATTTTGTTAAAGTTATTGGAACATAGTGCAATATATATATATATATATATGAAGTCGCAAGGTGGTCAAAGAAAGCGCTTCAGGGGCACCCTCAAAGCTTCTCTGAAGGCGTTCAGCATAGACCCAGGCACCTGGGAGACAGAGGCACATGACAGAGCATCATGGCGTCGCGCTGTGAAAACTGGCGCACAGGTTGCTGAGGAAAAAAGAACAACGCTGGCAGAAGAAAAACACCAGAAAAGAAAAGCAAGGCAAACGACACTAGCTCCAGCTGTAATAACCTGCCCAGTGTGCAGCCGAACATTCTGGGCTCACATAGGTCTCACCAGCCACATGAGGAGGCATAAAACCCCAGTGCAAAGCCCTCAGCCCCCTAGAGGACAAAGTGGTCATCATCGAACCACGATGGACGAACTATATATATATATATATATATATATATATATATCTATATTATAAAGTAGAATGTGAGGGGTATGTATGTATGTTACTTATAGACATCAAAACCGCTTGACCAATCTTGATAAAACTAGGCAGGAATCTTCCTTGGGTACCAACTTAGACCGTAGTGTATGTATTGTAGCCCTAAAACAAACTTAAGACCCTCAAAAAAAATAAAGTTGTCCGACTCTATTACAGCTATAGTATTTTATGGATCTAGGCCATGTCTACAATGTTGACATGAGAAAAGATAGAAAGGATTTAGACCTAGATCTAATTTTAAGAAATACACTTTGCGCAGATAGTTTTTTACTTTGACACATGAAAAGACAAAAGAAGATCCATTGATTTCATTATATAATAAAATTAACCTTCAATTTTGTGTTTCAAAAGCATTTTTTACATTAATTAGTTCCTTATATCTGTGATTACAGATTTCCTGACGAACATTCTTTCATTAGACAATTCAGTAATGAATCGCGTACTAAATATTAATTCGTTTAATTGTTTACTTTATAATCCCATCCCTAGATCTAAAACTCTAATTCAACTCTAAGATGATAAAACTTCTCTTCGCACAGATAGTTTTATACTTTAACACATAAACATATTAATTAAAGTCCATTCATTTCATATTTTGATCAAATAAACATTCAAATTTGGTTTTCTAAAGCTACATTCGTTTACGAAAGCTGCGAAGCCGAGTTAAAGGCCTAGATCTATATTCATTCATGAATCGCGTACTAAAAATTATTTCGTTTAATTGTTCACTTTATAATCCCATTCATTTAACAAAGCTATCGCTCTTTTCGTTTTTAATAGATAAGAATGTATCAACTTTGGGTAAACCCATTTTCGCAAACCTAATTTTATTGTCGTAGCGAAAGAGAAATAACGTGAAAGGATCATTAGCTAAGTTTAACATACATATAAATCCAATCCTCTAGATTATTCAAAAGCATTTTTTACATAAATTAGTTCCTGATATCTACAGATTTCCTGGCGAACATTCTTTCATTAGACATTACCAAGGCAAATGGTTACACATTAACACATCTCTCTTCTGAGGTCTGAGTCTATTCCTAGGCCTAGGTCTAAAACTCTTACTGAACTCTAAGATGATAAAACTTCTTTTCGCAAAGATAGTTTTATGCTTTAACACATAAACATACTAATTATTGTCCACTCATTTCATATTTTAATCAAATTAACATTCAAATTGGTTTTTCTAAAGCATTTTTAATACATTCGTTCGCTGTTCGCTAAAGCTGCGTAGCCGTGTTGAGATAGGCCTATATTCATTCATGAAAAAAAGTTCACGCATGCGCAGCACAGAACTCTAGATTAGTGTAGATTTAGATCAATGTCTACCTCAAGATCTACTTTATACTTTATACACATGAACATACAAAATTTAGTCTATTCATCTCAAATTTTAATCAAATATATGTAGGCCTACGAGCAAATGTTTTAATTTGAAAAAAAAAATGGATTTAATTAAGCCTATTAGCTATTTTGATTTGATAGCTTCATTCACACTATTTTTACATTGACACATTCGCTTTACTTATTACATTATTATTTCGTTTAATTGTTTACAAAACACTCTCCGTGACTATATCGACAGTAATGCGCAAATAAAGACCCGCGGGTCGCGGGTAACATATGTCTAGTATATATATATTTAAAGTCTTACTATTGCAAACAAAAAATATTACCTCCCCATGAATGGATATGATAACTGAAGATTCCATGCTAGATTCAATTTGACTGTTTCTTGAAGGTGAAAGTACAGAATACAGAGGCTCGCCACTTTGACATAATGGTGACCTCATGTTGTCCTGGTTGTAGTTGAGTTTGTACGCTCTGGCCCTAAGTGGGCTATCATTGCGAAACAAACAAAGAGAGGTTACTCTAGAGTTCAAAGGGGAGTAAATGTGTTGCAATTGATCTTGGCTTCCTAAGGAACAAAAAACAATAAATAGATACAAAATTGGTAATATTTTATTTAGGTCAGTGACATAGCTACAACAATCAATAGAGGATCAGTCTTGCATTCAATGAATTTTTTAAACAATTACTAAATAATATTACATACATGAATTTCAATATTTTCCTTATTCCGATTGCTAGTGACATTAAAACATAGAATGGGTTGCCTGAATTAGTCAAGAAAACCAAAGACTTGGCATAGTTTTATTCTCTAATTAATTAACCTGTACGACTTCATTAACACATAGATAGGGCCTGGGAAATAATTATTTTCTCTTTTGAAGGAACGCCATAATTTTTAAGAATAAGAAGACCTGTAACTATTAACAGAGCATTGAAAAAAAATATTCTTCAATCTACCTGATTTGTCTAGCAGGACTTGTTCAATGCGACTTGTCAAAACTAATTTGTAGCTACCAGATTGCATACATGACATGAGCATAGACATCAGGTCAGAGTGCATTATTTCAGGAAGCTCCAGCGCACAATCAAAGAAGTAATGCTGAGACTTGCTGATGACACCAATCGCAATGAGAACCACAGCAATCTGAGCAGAAGATGTGATACAATGCAATGATACAGGAGCAATTTTTGTGAAAAGACTTCACGTCTTAGTGATCACTTCAACAAATTAGCAATATAAAACTAATCAGATATACCTAAAGTTGACTAATACAAAACTGGACAGATTTACCTAAAGTTTACTAATACAAAACTAAACAGATATACCTAAAGTTGACTAATACAAAACTGGACAGATTTACCTAAAGTTTACTAATACAAAACTAAACAGATATACCTAAAGTTGACTAATACAAAACTGGACAGATAAATCTAAAGTTGACTAATACAAAACTAAACAGATATACATAAAGTTGACTAATACAAAACTAAACAGATATACATAAAGTTGACTACTACAAAACTAAACAGATATACATAAAGTTGACTACTACAAAACTAAACAGATATACATAAAGTTGACTACTACAAAACTAAACAGATATACATAAAGTTGACTACTACAAAACTAAACAGATATACATAAAGTTGACTAATACAAAATTAAACAGATTTACATAATGTTGACTACTACAAAACTAAACAGATATACATAAAGTTGACTAATACAAAACTAAACAGATATACCTAAAGTTGACTACTACAAAACTAAACAGATATACCTAAAGTTGACTAAAACAAAACTAAACAGATATACCTAAAGTTGACTAAAACAAAACTAAACAGATATACATAGAGTTGACTAGCTTTGCTGTAAGGAATAAACTCACCTTGGCCAGTTCAATGTCAGCATCCCATTGCTTGTTAAAGTTGAGAGCCTTCTCAAAATTGATCCATTGACTTATGTCACTTCTGAAATATTCTGTGAATACAAATGTATCACATTATACAATGTAAGTCTATTTCATTCAAATTCTGGTAAAAAAAAATAAAGATTTGAAATTAAACTCACTATTATCATAAATGACCAAACTCAAACTTTTAAAGGCCCTTTGTTATTAAATCATGTCTTTGTTTTTTCATTAGATCTATTGAAATTTTTTTTATAGTAGATTCAAGATATTAGATCTATAGTAATGATGCATTTAAAGATGGTCATATTTGGCAGCTTAGCTAAGTACAGCCCAAGAATGAATCTCAGTTGAACAGAGAAATGAGAAAAGGGAGACAATTTAGTGACAAATAAAAAAGAGAGAATGCAAAGTTGTGGTGGAAAGAAAAAAAAACTTTTGGTGCTTCAAAAAGGTTAACCACTATAAAAAAAATACTTTAAAGTTTACGCTTAATAATAATAACGTAAATATGTTAGTTTGAATTTTGTAGGTGTGTTATATTGTGACAAAGCAAGTGTGTAGAGCTACAATAAAATCCAGTATTCTGAATTATCTTCCACTCAAATATAAATGAAGTCCTATGAGGCACATTAAAAAATTATTTAAAACTAATTTGGTACCTTGAAGAAATATTTCAACTTCCATACATCTACACTGAAGGCTTTTGATCAAAGATTTCTTCTCTTGTCCTCTAGTTGAAGATAATAAAAACAAGACCATCATTTCAAGTAAATCAACAAGTGAAAATAAAGAAAAGGTTTCATTTGGATCTTTGGGTTGACCAGCTAAACTCTTAAAAGACAAGAGCCCCATGAGCTCTTTGTCTTGACCAAGTTGAGCCCAATCAATTGCAACTTTTGCTGCATACTTTCTGGATCTTTAGGGCAACTCTGACTCCACCCAGGGTACCTGACATTAGTTGGGGAAAAGTAAAGGCGGTTGGTCATTGTGATGGCCACAATACACCCTCATTCACCATGGGTCATCTGTTTCTATGACCTTTACATCATCTCCCCTATAGATCCCATAGTCTGAAAGGGATGCATACTAATAAATGGCCTCCTTCAGTCGCGAAGCGACTATGGATCATCTCATGGCAATGAGATAAATGCCTGGGCATAAACTGTGGTCGAACGATGTTGCCCACACATCAGTTCCCCCTCTCCACGCAGCTGATGTATCCAAAGGAACGGCAGTGCCAATACAGTTTGGGTTCAGTGGCATCGCAGGTTCTGCCAGAGTGTATTACTGGGTGCTGCAAACTGCCTTAGGGTCGCCAGCTCCTGATTTTTCCTCAGGGTTGACTCCCGAAGTCTTTCCCATGATTGGGTATAGCTGCAAGGCAACAGAGGTTTGAATTCAGAGTTTTCCTTCTCCTAGGTGGGTAGCCAGCCATGGCTAACAAGCCCCTCATGCCCAAAGCTTACTGGCTAAGGTGCTAGCTACTCGCCTTTGCCCCTTCTCCTGTTAGTAAGAACAGTTCCGCCGGACTCAATACCTGAGCCACACATGCAGTCCAACTGCATACTAAGATAGCAGTTTATTCTTTAAGAGTTACACTTATGAGATGTATGAGTGACATCCACCAAACAATGCAAATAAACATAACTGGCTGATGTGTGGAAAACTTAAGCTAAAAATAAGTTATGAACAAATATTTGTTAAATAATGCATTTTGAATTCAGTTACTGCTTAATGATGTCACAAACCCAAATCTTTTTGTTATACTGATAAGCAAAAGTCTAACCCCAAAAGCATAGTTAATTATGTTCTGTGTATTGTTATGCATCATCTCTGTGTGATTTTTATGTACTGTTTATTGTTATGTATCATCTGTGTGCCTGATTATGTTCTATGTATTGTTATGTGTCACCTGTTTGGAAATATATAATTACTATGTAGATTAATCAGTGTTTATTGTGTGGACAGAGGTGCCCCCCCCTCCCTGGAAGCACTATTAAGATCAACTTAGGCGCAATTTTGCCCTCACTTGCATAGAGGAAAGCAGCTGCAGGAGACGGCCACTCCAAGAGCTCTAATGAAAGTTATTACACACATTTGAGTCCCAAAGAAATAGACACAGAGCACGAAAAAAAACAACTTATAAGGAAACTACTGGACAATGGCTTTGTCTTTATTATTTGTGGCAAAACAAGCAGGTCACAACTGGGTTTGCATGGTTACATATGGCACTCCCACTTAATTTTCTGAATCAAAGACAATGCCTCATATTCAATGTATTTAATTGCCAGAAGACTGTAATTATAAGTGGACAAAGTGGACATGATGAAGCCTTTAAAAAAACAGCTAGGGGCATTCTATGGCAGGGAAGAATTTTGTTGGTTTTTTTTCTAGCGTCTTTATTCAATCTTGTTTTTCTAACAAATATCTTTTAATCTCAATAATACTGTTATGTCATCAGTTTTGTGGTTTAGAGTTCACATGGGTTAAGAGATTGCCTTTTCTAATTGATTAATTAGTGTACATTTGTGACGCCATTTGACAGAAGAGGTTGACGGAAGGACAATAAAGAAATTTTGAACAATTGCAGACCTACTTATTACATTTATGACCCATTACATTGTCATGTTGTTTCTTATCTTATAATTTAATACCTTACTTAAAAAACAACAAACAAAAAAAAGAAATATGGAAAAAAAATACACATTTGTTGATTTTGTCACTAAACATATTAAAAGTAGTAAAGAAATGATTTCAGACATAGCAATCTATAGGGCAGATGATGTAAAGATCATATGTTTCTATGGCCAACAGTTAATGATGACCTGCTAACTATAGTAAAAGACATGCAAAACTTAAACTCTATGGCCATATCACAAGGTCCTCAGGTCTCTCAAAGATCTTCCTTCAGGGAACAGTACCAGGAAAAAGAAGAAGAGGCAGATAGAGAAAGCGATGAGAAGACAACATAAAAGAATGGACAGGCCTGTTATTGAAAAAAATGGAGACTAAGGTAACGAGGGTGTCATGAGGCCAGTACAATGACCAAACACTTTTACTTTTACCAACTAAAGTCAGGTACCCATTACAGTTGGGTGGACTCGGGGACGTCCTAAAAATTGCGAAGTTCAAAATCCCAGTCTTCACCAAGATTCAACCCCAGGACCTATCTGTTTAGAAGCCAAGCACTTTTTCACTCAACCAACACAGCCCACTACTAAACATATTAGGATATTTAAAAGATTTAATTTGCTATAATTCCTGACAACTACCAAGCATATGTGTCATATTAGTAACAAGTATGATATTGTCTGAGACACTGACTCTGTGAGTCTGCAAATCTCATTTCTAGATCTAGAGCTCCAAGTGATAAGCCCTCAAGACAGACTATCAAACAAAATTAATCAAGAGAATCAAAATAATGTACTTACATCAGCTTCACAATATCCACAAAAAACATAAAATCACTCAAGTCTAAGAGTTGACAGACATTGTGCTGCCAAAGTGTAGATATCTTAAGAGAAGACAAAAAAAAGTTTGTTAACTTTAAAAAAGAAAAATGTTAATAAAAGTGTAATAATTTCAATGAAATCAACAAGATAATGAAAAATAGTAAATTAGGGCATCACATATTGTCATACGTATGCATCATTCAGATAGTGATAATACACCAGATGATGACAAAATTAAACATCAACATCACATTACAGTAGATCCCTGGACACATTGGCGTCATGGGAAATGAAAGGGCAGATAAGCTTTCAAAGGCAGGAACAAACAGATAGACCTGTTAACTACCTCACCCTAAGGTCAATGTTAATCAACAACCACAAAGAGGAGTGGTTCAACCAATGGGCAACAGGAAACACAGGCAGAGCCATTTACAAAGAAATGAACATGCCTAACAAACTGGACAGTATTAACTTCCTCCCCCGCAAAGAGCAATCTACAATCTTCCAACTAAGGACAGGACACACACCTCTGTTAAATTACCATTTCAATAAAATGAATCCCACACAACTCCCCCTTTGTAGACACTGCGCCCACCCTTATGAATCCGTAAACCATATATCCTCTTTGAATGCCCTTTCCTAATCCACCTTAGGCAGACCGTACTACCACTCCAGCCCAACATAACCAACACCCTGAACAGCAGTGCTGAACAACTGAAGAAAACAGCATACTATTTTTCCTTGGCACAGTCTGCAAAAGAGCTGACAGCTCAGCAGCAAAAAGCTGGCTAGAAGAAGAAGACGAATGCATCATTCAGTGTTAAAGCAATAGAATAGCAAACTGAAGAAGTCTTAACCCTTTAAGTGCTGAGCTGTTTTACAATGAGTGCATACAAAATGGAATTACAATTCTGATGTTTAAAGGCCAAACTAACACACATGTTTTAAGGGTTAAGGGCTTAATTTAAAGCATTATGAATTCTGCGACTTACATATTTCAAAAGAGTTCTTTCTTTTCTTGGATCCATTTCATGTGCAGACTGCTGCTAGCTAAACTTTTAAGCTTTTAACAAAAAAAAGAGAGAAAAAAGAAAAAATATAGTACACTAAGGCCTCAAAAATGACTGGGTGGTCATGTGGTATGTGCTCTGGACAGTCATCTAAAAAGTCCCTGTTTTGAGCCCTATCCACTGCCTGCCATCCTGCAGGAGCTTTGTGCTAGGACATAATAATCTTCAAATCCAAAAGATACAAAAACACAAACAAATTAAAATATTCAAATGCTGGGTGAGTTTAAGCCATTGACATAGATGTATTAAACATTTTATTGATATAGAAGTACACCCTATAAACATTCCAAAATATTTATGATTAAGTTTTATAGACAGGCTGAGTGGTAAAGTGGTAAAGCGCTTGACTTCCAAACCAAAGGTCCTGGATTTGAATCCAGGTGAAGACTGAGATCTTTAGACTTTGCAATCTATGGGTGTCATGGGGCCAACACAAAAACCAAAACTAATGTCATGTAACCATTAGAGATTGGTGGACTAAAGATCCCAAAATTAAAAAAAAAACAAAACAGGGATTCAAACCCAGAGCTTTCGGGTTTAGAAGCCAAGTGCTTATCACTATGACTCCCTTCACTGGATCTAGAAACAATGAAATGATACACATGAATAAATTAAAAAGCAAAACAACATGTACAGGTTGTACACAAGTCATTTTATATGGTTTGGTTGCCTGTTTATTTGATCGTGTCAGACAGATCTGTATAATTGTTATAATACAAAAACAAAAATTAATAAAATACTCAGAAAGACAAAAAGATAAATGCTTCAAAAAAGAAGATGATTATGTCCTACATATGATGCATTCAGTCATGCATATTAATCAATGACCTAAATTCTGCCAAGTCAATGGTTTTCCTGGCTGGCTCAGGCAACCCATTCCAATTCCATGCTCTAATTCTAATAGCACTAGGCTGACTAGGGAAGAAGGAGCATTTGTACAAATCTTATATAATACAGACGTTACTTCAAAAAAGAAGATGATTACGTCCTACGCGTCATGCATTCAGTCATGCATATTTATTGACCATATTATTATGGTTCTGTGTTTTACTATAATTAGTACTTTTACTTTACTTTTAAGACTATGACTAGGTCTAACTACTCTAAGTCAACTCAAAGTGAGTGACTCTTCTCTCCTGACTCCTGGAGCCTTTCTTACGTTTAAAGGGAAACTCCGATAGTTTTTCAAATTTGAGTTATTGACTTATTTAAATTCTGTGTAAAAAGTTGTAATAGTAAACATTATATCATTTTTTATTTAAATGCTCAGTTAATAAATTAGACAGAAAATTCTTCACGCCCCCAAAAAAATGGGGTTCTGCGAGATTTTGTTTTAAGTTATTTCATGCGTCACTTCCCTAAACAATACTGAAAGAGAAACTTGATTTAACCAATCGTATCGCTTCATTCTTACAGTAGCTGTTAGGCTGTTAGGCTTAGTGACGGCCTAGTCCAGAGCTATGATACAGTTATATATATATAAACATGTATAGATAGATCCAAAAGCATTAGGATAACCAACTCGAGAAAAAAAAGTAACATTTTCATCTAAGCCTCTCCCTATCCCAAGAAGTAAATAGGTCGTGTGTCTGAATGATTCGAACAAGCTGGTCAGTGTAAGGCTAGTCGAGACTACGTGTAGTCAGTCATGACAAGACAACAAAGCGATAGTGTTTGTTGTGTGTTGAGTGGTCTGGCGAGAAAATACAGACTGCCGTGGTTAGTCAAGCATGTAAATCTACTTTTAATAAGCATTTTTTCTTTGCTTACAAGATCCTAGATCTAACTGCATAGACCAAGATATATTTCTTTGACGAGAATGTAAACTTTGCTGTATGGTCTCTCGTTATACAATAAGTCAATAGATTAAAACACCTTTGTGACGTCACATAGAAACCCGGTGAAAGTCTGTCTGTTTTGGATGCGCAGGAAAATTACGTCGGAAAAACATCAATTACTAAGTTATTATTGCAAATAAAAAAAAAAAGAATCATATATTCATTATCTGTAAATCAAAACACATATTATATCAAAAATTGTCAAAACCATCGGAGTTTCCCTTTAACTTTTGAAATTTAGTGATTTTACTAAAGTAAATAAAAAAAAAAAATGTGTTACTCAATTATATAGAGTCTAGATCTAGATCGCCCTTTTAACAAGATCTAGAATCTAGATTCGGCTCTAGTTCTAGAAATGTCTAAACACAAGTCTTTATAATAACAAATAATAGATCTATATGATAATATAATATGTTTACAATACAAAAACATTGGAGGTAAATCTTGAGCAGAATGTAAACAATAAAGTGTAATGTAAAATGAGCAGTAAAAAATCAAGATGCATAACCATGCTACGCAACATGTTTTGTTTTTCGAAGGTTCCTTATGAAAAAAAAAAGATATATCGAGATATAGATCTAGTATACATTATTTCATTATAGATAGACTAGGTTTATACATCATATTAGACATATATACGCCTTAGTCCAAACTCCAAACCTCTTGCAGGACGATGAAGGGATGAATAAGGACCGGGTTCGAACTTATTTAAAATATATTAGGGACCATCGTCACGATAGTCTGAGGACCATTCCCAAGTAGATCTACCAGGTAGCATGTTCATACATTGAATTTGGATAATTTGGTTCAAAAGCTCAGTGACAACACAACTGTTCCCTACGTCAAACATATTATACATTAAAGCAAAAACATCCACTATAAATAACGTACCTCTAACCAAAAGAAAATTCCTATGCCGCTCTCTTTTTGTATTTGAGTCTAGAAACAACTGTAAAATCCGCACAGATATTAAACGAACTTCACTCTCTTTGAATGTATGTCAATGTTTCCTACACAGGCTTCTAGATCTGTATTATGTTAAATAGTTACCCATTTTGTAACTCAAGTGCCCTTGTTTTATGAGTAGGCATTGGTTAGATAACTTGTTTAGCCTTAAATTGGCCCTGTCTTGTTGTGGTCTGCTACAGTGCACACCTGGGACAGCCATTACTAACCAGTCACTTGATCTACAATTGAAACAAACAACAATGGAAGAGGGGAAAAGGCCCCACTCCAATTTGGTCATGTAGTAGTCCTACTCCTTTAGTTAGCCTACTAGTGAAAGGCTAGTTAATGGGTGGGCAGCCGGAGGCTATGTGTGCTGGACTCAAAAAAAAAAGACGATTACGTCATGTCCACCGATAGCAAGAGTGGGATGGGGAGGGGGGCTGCGAAGTGGGATGTCAAAGAAAGTATATATGGAAACGTGGGTCAGTCACGCGACGTGAAGTAGATCTACTGGTTGACTTATTGAGAACTATAGGAGTAAATAAATGGTCTCCAAGGATACGGGACACGTAAAGATGTTTTGTTGGCCTTCAGTCGTAACGACTATATGGTTCATCTTGTAGAACACTTTTTCATGTGACTGTGGAGCTTTATTTTGGAGAGACATTTCCTTCCACAAATATCGCAGGTCAAATGTTGTAAAAATGTTTTTCATTTTTCGGATGTTCCTTCAGAGTTGAAGATAATTACTTCCTAGTCCAAACCTCCCGCATGACGACGGGGGTCGGGAGCGGGCAGGGTTTGAACACGGGACCATGGATAATCTGAACGACAGTCCAGCGCGCAAACCGCACGACCAGGCAGCCATCAAGGTGGCTTTCGCTTCGGTGGTGGAAGAGCCAGTCCTTTTTCGTTTGGTACGCTTTTCTTCCAGAGCAGAAGCCCATTTTTTTTCATTGCCCATAGCTTTCTTGGTCACCAACGCTCTCCACCTAGTGCGGTGTAGGGCTATGTATTCCAATAGTCAGTAGGCTATCAATATTCACTGCTAAGAGGTCCTGTTTGATTACATCCGCATAAAGGACGTGGGGAAAGATAATGTAGGTCAGTGCTTTTCAAAATGTGGCAGGCGTACCACTGATTGCTCAAGTCATATGGTATCGTGCGGTTTTTCATTTTCCACGAATTGATGTCTTGTTAAAATTCTTTTCGCAAGCAAGACTCTGATGACAAAGATTAATCGCTCTTTTTTGTCGTCAGTCGTTTTACATTCATACACCCATGTTTTAAAAAATAGTAATTACTGTTTAATTAGTTCAATATCACTATATAGTGATAATGACTTTTCTTCAAAAGAACACTATGGAAATTAACGATTCGTTGATAGTGGCCGGCCTACTTCAGGTCTCTGGTCCTCACCGTTTGGTACCTGGTAATTAAAGGACTAATGCAGGCCTAAATGACATGAAATCAAATCAAAACAAGATTATAGTATGCTCATAATTAGGTTTATTGACGAAAACAAATGTTCATACGTAAATTAGGCCTACAATACGCCAGACAAGTCTTTAGTGTTATTATTGGGACTTTGACTATCAACGAAAGAGATACAAGCTAGCTTGCTTTTAAGCACAAGACATGTAACGTCTGTAATATATAATATATATAAGGCTTGTCTTCGAGTCCGAAGATATATAAAGCCTATATTTAAATATATATATATATATATATGCCTATCTATAAGATTACACATTTTTATGCTGTTTCGGTCGATATCACAGACCTATAAATCTGGTCTATATCTGTATTCTTGTGTCTGTATTTATATATGTCAATGGTTTACTGTAACTGATTTTCTCTAGTAAATGGATTTTACGTAAATGAAGTGTTAAAGATGCTGTTAAAAAATATTTTTAGATCTGATTTTAATTAACAGAACTGATGAGGAAATGCGTTATTAGTTTTGAATTTGAAGAATATTTTTTGTAGTTCACTGCCCCTCTAATTCTTGTAAGTTAATTATATTATGTGATGACATCTTCTTATCTTATATAATACAGACGTTACTTCAAAAAAAAGAAGATGATTACGTCCTACGCGTCACGCATTTAGTCATGCATATTAACCAATGACTTAAATTCTGCCAAGTCACTGGTTTTCCTGGCTAGCTCAGGCAACCCATTCCATGCTCTAATAGCACTAGGGAAGAAGGAGCATTTGTACAAATTTGTCCTAGCATATGGGACGAGGAATGTACCTTTATCTTTGTGTCTTTCAGAGTATTTTATTAAATTTTGTTTTTGTAATTGAAGATTATGGTTCAGTGTTTTATGTATGATTGCTACTTTACTTTTGAGCCTTCTGTCCTGAAGGCTTTCTAAATTTAGTGATTTTACTCAAGGTGTTACTCTAGTCAAATGTGAATATTCGTTTGTTATGAATCTCACTGCTCTATTTTGTGTCTGTTCCAGTTTCTTAATGTTTTCTTGAGTTGAGGGGTCCCAAACGGAGGATGCATATTCTATTATTGGTCTAACCAAGGTTAAATAACATTTTAGTTTTATGTTCTTATTTGATTTATAGAAATTTCTTTTAATAAATCCTAATGCTTTGTTTGATTTTTTTGTAGTTTCATCAATATGTGGATTCCATGACAGTTTTTCATTTATTATAACACCTAGGTATTTTGCGTTTTTAGTCTGTGTTACTGGTTTGCCATGAATAAGATAAGTGGAATAAATTTGTTTTAGTTTTTTTGTTACTCTTAACAACTGACATTTTTCTGGTGGAAAGACATGCTCCAATTTGATTCCCATTTTTGTAATTCATCTAATTCTCTTTGTAAAATATATGTGTCTTGTGTTGTTTTTATTGTTCTATATATTATGCAATCGTCTGCAAATAATCTGACTTTTGTTCCTGAAGTAATGCAATTTGGTAAATCATTTATGTAAATTAAAAATAGTAGTGGACCCAAGACTGTTCCTTGAGGTACACCTGAGTTTACTGTTATCGGTGTTGATTTAGAGCCATTTATTATTACAGTTTGTTCTCTCCCTATCAGAAAATCTTTAATCCACTGATGCAGTGAACCTTTAATGCCGAAATATTTTAATTTTGACATTGTATACGCAAGTCAGTAAAGTTTGTTATATGATTTGAATTTGTTACAGAAGTGGAGTGTTTTAGCTGGTAAGACGATGCTAGAGTGAAAAACACAGATCTAGTAGATTTTATTTAGTGCTTACAATTTAATTAAAAAAAAAAGAAAGAAATATTTGGGTGCTAGCAGACGACAAAGACGTAAATGACGTAATTAGTATAATAGGTATGGACATAACCCTAATCCTAACCATTACTTCCTAGTGCCGTCAGGACAGAAGAAAAAGATGGTCAATATCTGTTTCCAACTAAGTGAGAAAACTAATGACGAGTGTAACAGACGTGACCAGCATGAATAGAACTATGTGGGTCACTACAAAGTAAGTGTTCAACTTCTCCGCTGATGACGCCATTTTGGACGGTCTCCTGACTGGAGTCACGACGCAGACGTCACTGGCGCACTCCGAGTTAGCCTCGTTCTCAGATGTCTCGCTGATTTCCTTGGCTGGCGAGATCTTGGTGTGCCTCAAGCACGTTGAGGAAGAAGCATGGCGTTTGTCACTCATCCCATTTAGACGTGAGCTCTTGTAGTGCACGGAGTAAACAATGGCGTTGCCAATGACAACCAAGAAGGCCAGTAACTGCAGCGCGGTGACGTAGACCACTAATAGGAAGTGAGAAAAAAAAAAGACAAAAGTAATTATATTTAAAAAAAAAATAAGTGAGACATTTATGACCTACCGATCAGACCAAACTACAACCGAACAGTGACAGCAGTGTGATTAAAGACAATTTTATGTAAGTGTAATTACCAAAACATGCTTGTAAAATCAACATATTTTAATAGTAAAACCAGCATTACCTCCCAAAACACCAAGACTACATTAGCGACACTACATTAACTATCAAAATTGTCTCTACAAACCTACAGAGAATATCAATGAGTTGCTTATCATCAGCAACTCAGAGTTGCTTATCAGTGAACTCAGAGTTGCTTATCATCAGTGAACCCAGAGCTGCTTATCAGTGAACTCAGAGTCGCTTATCATCAGTGAACCCAGAGTTGCTTATCAGTTGCCTGTCATTGTAGTTAGAGTTGCTTATCATTGAATCAAACGCTGTCTATCAGTGAACTCAACATTACTATCTTCTTATCTTATCTTATAGATTATAGACGTTACTTCAAAAAATGAGATAATTACACCCTACGTGTCAATCTATTCATGCATGTTAATCAGTGACTTAAACTCTTCTAAGTCGATGTTTTTCCGGGCTGATTCAAGCAACCCATGCCATTCTCTAATGGCACTAGGTAAAATGGAGCATTTGTACGCATTTTTCCTAGCATATGGGATAAGAAATGTATTTCCATCTTTGTGTCTTTCTGATTATTTAGTATTACTTTTTAGTGAAACCAACATTATTATAATTATTATTATAGCTTTTCAATAGCGCTATTTTTATGCTTATTGCATGCTCAGAGCGCTAAGGCCCAATCTCATTTGTGGACCAGTGGGGGTTGGGGGGTATCTGGGAGAAGGATTTTCCGTGCTGACTTTAGGCGCTCAGTAAACACAACTCAGCTCGAGTCGGGTGCCGAACCTTGAGCCCCCTTCGTAGGTAGCCAAGCCAAGGTCAAGCGTACTTAGCCTCTCGACTACGCTTCCCACAATACTGAGCGTCTGCCTGGTCGAGTGATATACGCTTCAAGGTGTCGGCACGATGGCCCCGAATTCGAAGCCTGCCCTCTTTCATACTCTGTCATCCTGCTAGAAGGCCTAAACACTGACCTGTAACGTCACACCCTATGGGCAGTGCAGACCAATAACTAGTTGCCACGTCACAGTTCGGTGCGACGTTACAACTAGCTATTGGTCTATACTGCCCTCAGGCTACGATTTCACAGGTCAGTGCCTAGGTCTTTTATATCGATTGGTCTCGCTAGGATACATAATGCTCATTATT
The DNA here is from genome assembly GCF_947242115.1 of Biomphalaria glabrata. NCBI lineage: Eukaryota > Metazoa > Mollusca > Gastropoda > Planorbidae > Biomphalaria > Biomphalaria glabrata. Next base: position 44,987,226 of record NC_074718.1, read on the forward strand.
GAAGAAATTTTCAATAAAACAAAACATAATTGAAACATTAATGAGCCTAGTACCAATATCTGTGAATGCATTACCTATCAGTGAGATATGTTCAGAAGTCTCCGGCAGATTCTCGTTTATGATCCCAAGAAAAACTGTGAAGGACAACAAGATGGTAATAGAAATAGACAATCTCTCTGGCTCTTGGGGTGACATGACCAGTGACACACCCTCCAACAAAGATATTAAAAATACGGGAATCAAAATTCTGCATGAAACAAAATTAAGTCAGTTAACACAATGATCCAAAATCGAAATACTTAAAAATATAGTCTAATTAAAATATCTAATTACATACTGCTAAACCGATTGAATACCAGTTGTTATTTTAATTAGAGAATAATTCCATTCTTCTAACATTTATTAGCCAAGTTTTTAAGAAACCATTTACACACGTGACTACAGTTTTTTATTTTTTTTTTATTCTTGAAACTGACAGGAAAATTGGAAGGGTAGTGTCTTACAAATACGGCCCTAACGATTTTCATAGAAATTTGAGAGTTTATGTATGTCTTTGGGGAAAAAAAGATAACGACTTAATTGGCCACAGCGAAAAATATGGTTTGACTTTTTTTTTCAAAATATAATCATGTTAAAATTAAATTTTGCTTGCGTCTTTTATTGTGAAAAAAATGGCTTCAGATGGAATTACCGCCCTCAACTCAAATTGTTCAATTCAGCCCAAGTAAGCCCAAGCTAATTTGTTTGTTACAATGTCCACTTACGTCAGTGTCATATAGACAGGCCTCCTGGTCATTTCCAGTTGAAAGTGAAGAGAATCAAAGAAACGCCCATTGTAATCGAATTGAGCGGCCAAGACCCCTTTAGGTGTCACATCAAATTGACCGTTGGGAGACATCTGTTCTAAGTTGATGCCTGTCTGTGGTGCCATCAACTGAATTGTCATGTTGAAATAGAGACCAATTAGATTTATTGTACCCAGGATCTGGTCACCAATATACAAACTAAAACTAATATAATAACAGCAGCAACTAGTCCTAGAGAAAGAATGTTTGTTTAAGAATTTAACTCCCTCCGAAAATGAGTAGCAAAAATAGTGAGTAAGTAATAATAATAAGGCTAGTCTTCGAGTCCGAAGATCAGTGAGGAATGCAGTATTTCCCGTGGCTGCGCAGTCCCAGCTGTGACCTACATATTTTGCCACACCAGGGCAAGCATAACCATTGTCCGCAGGTTGTCGATTTAGATTTTCTTTTCGCCGTCTGCGTTTGTCCTCGGCAGCAGGTTTTCTTTTGGTCTCAAATGTGTATCCCGCGGCCTTCGTGAGTGACCTCCAGCTGTCTCGTTCTGAGGCCGCATGCAACCAGGTGCTTTCTTCTATGTCAGCCAAGGAAAGTTGACGAATAAGCTGGTCTTTGAAGCGTTTCCGTGGGGCGCCTCTGTTACGTCGACCACCTTTTAGTCACCAAAAAAGACTGCCTTTTGCATACGTTCGTCTCCCATACGGGATACGTGCCCTACCCAGCGCAACTGGCGGACCATACTAAGTCCCTCTATACTGCCCATACCGGCGTTCGCAAGGACATCGCTGTTTGTAGTGAGTAAGTAATAAAACTTGAAAATAACAATAATAATAATAATAATAATAATCTTTATTGTCCATATGGAAATTTGTCTTACAATTTGTGCATTACACCAAACAAAAAACATTATAACTATAAGAAACCAAAGTGTACATTCACACCAGACTCACTCATAATTTACATGTGACAAAGTTTATACCACATTGTTCTTATTTAATGTTTTGATTGCCAGGGGAACAAAAGAGTGTTTGTGTCTGTTTGTCTTTGCTATCGGTGTCTTGTATCTCTTTTGTGATGGTAAAATCACAAAATCCTGACACAAAGGGTGATTCTTTATTTCGAGGATCTTGTTAGCTTTTTTTATAGATGTTTGTCTCAAACAACTGCCCAAATGGGGTTTGTTTTTTTGCCAATGATTTTACCAGCAGCATTTAGGATTCTATAAAGTTTATTTTTATTTTTAATGCTCACAGCGTCGACCCATTCCTACAGATTTGAAGTGGTCTCTTTAAACAAATTCCAGTCAGTGCAGTCTAGACAATGCAGTAATATATTGACCATTAATATAAACTTTCCACTCTCACTGGCAGAAGAGGCAAGTTGAAGTGAACGCCATTTCATTCTATTGAATCCATAGCCCAGTTCCTCTTTTTTCATAAAAACAACAACAACAACAAACAACCTTGGCATGCTTCGTTTCCCCATACACTGAGAACACCCCCAGTTAATGCATTATGTCTATGTCACCACCTCAAAGTTGGTGCCATAGAGTAGAAACCCTAATTCTGTATTGTGTATGTTAATTCCATATTGTGAATCTTATTCACAACCCATGTTGCACTAAGGTGAACACTTTTGACCTTAGGTGAACCAGAGAGTTAAAGGCAGTCAGTCCACATAGAGATCTGGTAGCAAGCACTTGTATTGAGTCACTTAAGATATAAGCAGTAGAGTTAGATGTTTAAAGTAGTTGGTTATGGAATAAGTAATAAGTTGTGATATTCGTATATTACTGTTGGATTAATACTGACCATTCCTGGGTCGAATTGTATGGTGTATTCACTATGTGGTGTTATATTAAACTTATTGTGTCTGCTACACCCAGCGTCATTTCATTATTCTGTGATTTGTAACAAGAACCCAATGTCACCACCACGCCTACATTGATAACCACAGCCACATTCATAACATATAAAATAAACCAGTGACAGTCTATATGTCGTGTATGACCATTGTCGTTTACCAGAAGATTTGGGATATAAATAGATTGACCTGATTCTAATTTTGTAAAGAACAAGCTCTGTGCTTCTTTGCTTTTTTTTTTTTACGCCTGACGTTCACCTAAATTTTTTGCCGATGGCAAAACGTGGCAGTCACAGTACTTGTCATGTAAATAAATAAACATAGACACACGAATGCGCTTACATCTACTTGGGGAAACCTTGCACAAGATTGATCCTTCAGACTTAGGACGAGAGTCTGTTGTAATTTCTAGTTTTGAATCATATTGCACAAGTGACCAATCCAAAATGAAGATTGTCATTTTTTACACGAATGCTGATACCCAGCGTTTAAATAGATGCATAGCTCATTTGTCGTGGTCGAAGATGATTTCTCATTTTCAATGAACTCGAAAATGACTATAGAGCCCAAACCTCGCTTTAAAAAGCCGGCCACACACATGGCAATTGGTAAGTTGGGTCTAATGTAGATCAGCCTTCTTCTTCTCTCAGCCTTTAGTTACCTCTGCGTTCTTTCATGCTGGCCGTCCTCCATACCCAGTGTTTGAGCCGGATATGACGTATAAGAGGACAATTATCCTTGATGGTAAAAGTGTACATTACTAGGTCAATACATGGGCAAGCTCTAGGAATCACAGGCAGGCTATTAAAAGGGTTGCTACTTACATGGACAGATGTGTTGCTACTTACACGGACAGATGTGTTGTTACTTACACGGACAGGTGTGTTGCTACTTACATGGACAGATGTGTTGTTACTTACATGGACAGATGTGTTGCTACTTACATGGACAGATGTGTTGTTACTTACACGGACAGATGTGTTGTTACTTACATGGACAGATGTGTTGCTACTTACACGGACAGATGTGTTGTTACTTACACGGACAGGTGTGTTGCTACTTACACGGACAGATGTGTTGTTACTTACACGGACAGATGTGTTGCTACTTACACGGACAGTTGTGTTGCTACTTACACGGACAGATGTGTTGTTACTTACACGGACAGATGTGTTGTTACTTACATGGACAGATGTGTTGCTACTTACACGGACAGATGTGTTGTTACTTACATGGACAGATGTGTTGTTACTTACACGGACAGATGTGTTGCTACTTACACGGACAGATGTGTTGCTACTTACACGGACAGTTGTGTTGCTACTTACACGGACAGATGTGTTGCTACTTACACGGACAGATGTGTTGCTACTTACACGGACAGATGTGTTGCTACTTACATGGACAGATGTGTTGCTACTTACACGGACAGATGTGTTGCTACTTACACGGACAGATGTGTTGCTACTTACACGGACAGATGTGTTGCTACTTACACGGACAGATGTGTTGCTACTTACACGGACAGATGTGTTGTTACTTACATGGACAGATGTGTTACTACTTACATGGACAGATGTGTTGCTACTTACATGGACAGATGTGTTGCTACTTACATGGACAGATGTGTTGCTACTTACACGGACAGATGTGTTGCTACTTACACGGACAGATGTGTTGCTACTTACATGGACAGATGTGTTGCTACTTACATGGACAGATGTGTTGCTACTTACATGGACAGATGTGTTGCTACTTACATGGACAGATGTGTTGCTACTTACATGGACAGATGTGTTGCTACTTACATGGACAGATGTGTTGCTACTTACATGGACAGATGTGTTGCTACTTACATGGACAGTTGTGTTGCTACTTACACGGACAGATGTGTTGTTACTTACACGGACAGATGTGTTGTTACTTACACGGACAGATGTGTTGTTACTTACACGGACAGATGTGTTGTTACTTACATGGACAGATGTTTTGTTACTTACACGGACAGATGTGTTGTTACTTACACGGACAGATGTGTTGTTACTTACACGGACAGATGTGTTGTTACTTACACGGACAGATGTGTTGTTACTTACACGGACAGATGTGTTGTTACTTACACGGACAGATGTGTTGCTACTTACACGGACAGATGTGTTGTTACTTACACGGACAGATGTGTTGTTACTTACATGGACAGATGTGTTGTCACTTACATGGACAGATGTGTTGTCACTTACACGGACAGTTGTGTTGCTACTTACACGGACAGATGTGTTGCTACTTACACGGACAGATGTGTTGTTACTTACACGGACAGATGTGTTGTTACTTACACGGACAGATGTGTTGTTACTTACACGGACAGATGTGTTGTTACTTACACGGACAGATGTGTTGCTACTTACACGGACAGATGTGTTGTTACTTACACGGACAGATGTGTTGTTACTTACATGGACAGATGTGTTGTCACTTACATGGACAGATGTGTTGTCACTTACACGGACAGTTGTGTTGCTACTTACACGGACAGATGTGTTGCTACTTACACGGACAGATGTGTTGTTACTTACATGGACAGATGTGTTGCTACTTACATGGACAGATGTGTTGTCACTTACATGGACAGATGTGTTGTTACTTACATGGACAGATGTGTTGCTACTTACATGGACAGATGTGTTGTTACTTACACGGACAGATGTGTTGTTACTTACATGGACAGATGTGTTGTTACTTACACGGACAGATGTGTTGCTACTTACACGGACAGATGTGTTGCTACTTACACGGACAGATGTTTTGTTACTTACACGGACAGATGTGTTGTTACTTACACGGACAGATGTGTTGCTACTTACACGGACAGATGTGTTGCTACTTACACGGACAGATGTGTTGTTACTTACACGGACAGATGTGTTGTATCTTACACGGACAGATGTGTTGCTACTTACACGGACAGATGTGTTGTTACTTACACGGACATATGTGTTGCTACTTACACGGACAGATGTTTTGTTACTTACATGGACAGATGTGTTGTTACTTACACGGACAGATGTGTTGTTACTTACATGGACAGATGTGTTGCTACTTACACGGACAGTTGTGTTGCTACTTACACGGACAGATGTGTTGTTACTTACACGGACATATGTGTTGCTACTTACACGGACAGATGTTTTGTTACTTACATGGACAGATGTGTTGTTACTTACACGGACAGATGTGTTGCTACTTACACGGACAGTTGTGTTGCTACTTACACGGACAGATGTGTTGTTACTTACACGGACATATGTGTTGCTACTTACACGGACAGATGTTTTGTTACTTACATGGACAGATGTGTTGTTACTTACACGGACAGATGTGTTGTTACTTACACGGACATATGTGTTGCTACTTACACGGACAGATGTTTTGTTACTTACACGGACAGATGTGTTGTTACTTACACGGACAGGTGTGTTGCTACTTACACGGACAGATGTGTTGTTACTTACACGGACAGATGTGTTGTTACTTACACGGACAGATGTGTTGCTACTTACACGGACAGTTGTGTTGCTACTTACACGGACAGATGTGTTGTTACTTACACGGACAGATGTGTTGTTACTTACACGGACAGATGTGTTGTTACTTACACGGACAGATGTGTTGTTACTTACATGGACAGATGTTTTGTTACTTACATGGACAGATGTTTTGTTACTTACACGGACAGGTGTGTTGCTACTTACACGGACAGATGTGTTGTTACTTACATGGACAGATGTTTTGTTACTTACATGGACAGATGTATTGTTACTTACACGGACAGATGTGTTGTTACTTACACGGACAGATGTGTTGTATCTTACACGGACAGATGTGTTGCTACTTACACGGACAGATGTGTTGTTACTTACACGGACATATGTGTTGCTACTTACACGGACAGATGTGTTGTTACTTACACGGACAGATGTGTTGTTACTTACATGGACAGATGTTTTGTTACTTACACGGACAGATGTGTTGCTACTTACACGGACAGATGTTTTGCTACTTACACGGACAGTTGTGTTGCTACTTACACGGACAGATGTGTTGTTACTTACACGGACAGATGTGTTGTTACTTACATGGACAGATGTGTTGTCACTTACATGGACAGATGTGTTGTCACTTACACGGACAGTTGTGTTGCTACTTACACGGACAGATGTGTTGCTACTTACACGGACAGATGTGTTGTTACTTACATGGACAGATGTGTTGCTACTTACATGGACAGATGTGTTGCTACTTACATGGACAGATGTGTTGTTACTTACACGGACAGATGTGTTGCTACTTACACGGACAGATGTGTTGCTACTTACACGGACAGGTGTGTTGCTACTTACATGGACAGATGTGTTGCTACTTACACGGACAGATGTGTTGTTACTTACACGGACAGATGTGTTGCTACTTACACGGACAGATGTGTTGTTACTTACACGGACAGATGTGTTGTTACTTACATGGACAGATGTGTTGTCAAACATCCATAACGACACGCTCGGGCCGCAAATGTGATGATCGTAAGGAAACTTTGAAACATCGATCTAACAAAAAACAAATTGAAACATTATTGACCAAATTTACACAATATGCGTTTTATTTAGAGCAATTTAAATACACAAAAAAAAATATAATAGCAAAAACAAACAAGCAAAGACAATCAATCCATGAACGAAATATTTCGACATACAAGGAGCAGCCTTATTTAATTGGAGGTCCTAGGCGAAGCACTAGGAAGTCCCCCAAATGAAAAAATAAAAATAAAATTAAGACCGAAAAATACGCAGTGAATTAAAAAAAACTTCTAGGTCTAAATAAAAAAATAAGTTGAATTCATATGGCTCCTCGAGCACGAATGTTTTACATGGACGATTCATGATCACTTGACTATAAATATCATTTCGACATTTCACCAAAAGGAAGAAACAATTGACCTCATTCACCAATCGTAAACAAACAACATTTTACCACGTGGTTCTCTATCTCTTCTATACAAATTACGTAATCCATAAAGTCTGTCACGTGATACGTTTTTTTTATTGTTTTATCAATATTATCACGTGGCTAAATGTTGTTTGTTTACGATTGGTGAATGAGGTCAACTGCTTTCTAACTGATTCTAATATCTGTAGTCTAACAAGTAGAGCTAAACATTCGCGATTAAACCTTGAATCCTAGTAGAGACTTAGCCACTTAGAGCTGGGTGAGAAGACATGGAGCCATAGAGTTTTACAATGATTGAGATAGGATCCATGTTTCCCATTTTTATCTCTAAAAAAACCCGGGCATGCTACCCTGCCTCATAGTGGCGCCCGGGTGGAAACGATCGTAAGAGGAAACGATTAGGCTAAAGGGTAGCAAAACAAGACTCCCGTGGGGGTGCCTAAGGGGGGTGCGAGAGCATCCTCATTGCACTCTGCGGAGTTGTAAAAAAAACTCCCACAACCTTGTCAAAATCCAGGCGCTGTTCCTCAAGGGGCCGTTACATAAAAGGCGTGTCCCGCACGGTTAGCCTTATATAGAAAAGGAAAATGGCAGGGGTCTTAATGTACGCAGCCTCTTGCCGTGAGTCTGACCCACCCGTCAGACAGAACAGTGTACACTGTTCTCATTCAGGCCGGTGAAAGGGAGCTCTTGTTCACTTTTGCTGGCTTAGAGTTCCAAGAGCCGAAGGCTCAACTCTACCTGACAGTTTAAGAAGAAGAATCCCTAAAAATATTTCTCTGAGTCCTATGCAAGCTACTAATCGGAGCCGTAGGGGGCTGACTAGTTTGCCTACGCCTAAGTCCGGCCATGCGACAATATATGATTCCCTAAACACAATATGATATGACAACAAAAGGCATCATGGGATCTCTGAGCGTAACGAGAATTCTACGAAACCAAATAAGCATGCTGGGTCATACCATCAGATCTTGTCTTTCTGTGAGAATTTAGGCGGCTTACAATTAAGTTTCCTGGCAGTAGTTTCTGCTGGTTGACGATATATGTCATCATTACATCTGATTTCTGCCTGTGGACCCGACTGGGTCAACCTGGTTCCACCAGGCATCTATAACACCATACATCATCTAAATCTAGGTCAATGCCGTCGACGTGAATAGCAAGATGAAATGGCGGTAGCGTTATATTTAATATTTAATGTGAAAAAAAAAAAAATTCGGACTTTCATTTGTCCCTTCGTCAAGGGGGACTTTCGAATTTGGACCCCGCCACACACACACACACTATAGCTACGCCACTGCAACAATCTCTTGCATGTTTTTGAGTATGTGTGTATATCTAGTGGCTGGTGTTACTTTTTGGTAAGAGCGGTGCCGATGGGTGAATTTAAAAAAAAAAAAGGTGAACGGCAGCAGAGACATGAAAACAGAACCACGCCTCATTAATTGAGTTTGTGATATGTTTCTACATTGTAATTAAAAGCTGTGTGTATCAGTTAGGGCCTACAGGGCAAGATTTTTTTGTGTTGGTGTTCATGGGGCTAGCTGACTTATTAGAGCCACAACCCTGTCGTCACGCTTGATCGCTCAAAGTACAATAGCCTCTGTTGGTCAGTTACGCACGGCCAGCCTACACGCATTTATTTATAACAATCTCTCTCTCTTCTTATCTTCTTATATAATACAGACGTTACTTCAAAAAAGAAGATGATTACATCCTACGCGTCATGCATTTAGTCATGCATATTAACCAATGACTTAAATTCTGCCAAGTCACTGGTTTTTCTGGCTAGCTCAGGCAACCCATTCCATGCTCTAATAGCACTAGGGAAGAAGGAGTATTTGTACAAATTTGTCCTAGCATATGGGACGAGGAATGTGCCTTTATCTTTGTGTCTTTCAGAGTATTTTATTAAGTTTTGTTTTTGTATTTGAAGATTATGGTTCAGTGTTTTATGTATGATTGCTACTTTACTTTTGAGCCTTCTGTCCTGAAGGCTTTCTAAATTTAGTGATTTTACTAAAGGTGTTACTCTAGTCAAATGTGAATATTCGTTTGTTATGAATCGCACTGCTCTATTTTGTGTCTGTTCCAGTTTCTTAGTTTCTTGAGTTGAGGGGTCCCAAACGGAGGATGCATATTCTATTATTGGCCCCTCTCTCTCTCTCTTTCTCTCTCTCTCTCTCTCTCTCTCTCTCTCACTCTTTTGCCTTGAATAAAGCATATTTCAATGACAGGCCCGTCCATTCTTTGGTGTTGTCTTCCCGTAGCTTTCTCTGTCTGCCTCTTCTTCTTTGTCCTGATACTGTTCCCTGAAGAACGGTTTTTGCCAGTCATTAGGACCTTGTGATAGGGCCTTAAAAAATTTAATGTGCGTTTTTTTTTAAATTGGTCAGCAGGTCAGTTTGAAACCCAATTGCCACTGTGATCCTGTTTCGAAATTCTTATTGTAGTGCGTTCTTTGTAGGTGATACCTAGTGTCCTAGCCCTCGACTGATGCGCTCCTTGGTTATGGACACATTCTAGTATGCTTGCGAATCTTGGACGCTAACTGCAGAACTAGAGAGAATGAATACAGTCTGAACTTAGAAAGTTTCAATTTCAGACATTTCGTCTATAGGGTAATATGACGTAGAGCTCACGTGCTTCTGTGGCCGACGGTCAACGAGGTTCTCATGTGACCAACCGACTTTACTTTTCCCTAAATAATGTTAGGAACCCATTAGAGTATGGTGGACTCGTTCTAAAATTTTTGAAATTCAAAATCCGAGTCTTTACGGAGACCGGAACCCGAGACCCTTCGCTTCTGAAGCTAAACGCCCTACCCACTCGGCCACCATGCCCTCGCAGAGTGAACATGCTTCAGCTGTATGTCTACTCACCGTACAGGGTACTTCCAAGGACGCTCTGGGTGTATACAAAACTGTCCCATCACTCTGGACGTTCACAATCTGTTCGTCTCCATTCGAGTCTAGGGGATCGTTTTTACTTGAAGACCAAAAATTAAACTTCAATTATTGCAATAAATTGTTTTGTGATCACAAAAAAAAAAAAAAAAAAAAAAAACTGTATTATTATTATTATTATTATTATTATTATTATTATTATAGCTATTTATATAGCGCTACTTTCATGCTTATATAGCATGCTCAGAGCGCTTTTGGTCCCATCTCATTTGTAAACCAGTTGGGGGGGGGGGAAGGGGTATCTAGGAGTTAGTTTTCCGTGCTGCCTATAGGCGCTCAGTAAACGCAACTCTGCCCGAGTCGGGTGTCGAATATCGAGCCCCCTTCTATGTAGCACCACACTTGTATCAATTAGTTTGAGTCATTTAATTAAATTTGTAATAGATCGAGACAAACAGTTTAAAAACAACAACATTTTTACGAATAAAAAAAGGGGAGCGAAATGAATTCGAACTCATGGCTCAAGCCTTCCCAGACTTTTCAAGCCAACACGGTAACCACTCTGCTAGTGGAGCGCTTATGAACATGAAAGATTGTATGGTTATCTATTGTTTCTATTATCTCGATCTGTTTTTTTTTTTTCAGGTTTGTGTTCACTAAGACTCAGACGGCGACTTATAAAGGGGACTAACTGAGCTTATACCACCACTTCAGTCAATTATAATTTCTTTCCCTTGTTTGAGATACCAAACAAAATAATTTATTACCAATAGTTAATAAAAAATCGGTTAATTTTTTAAATTGATTTTTGCGTTGTGAGGTAAAAGAAATAATTGCGTCAAATTTCAGCTTGATCCGAGATTGGGTCTGGAAGAAATCCATTGTACAAACTTTTTTACCAGACAGACAGAGTTGATATAAGCTTTGTAAAAAATAATTATTATTATTATTTCTTCATAATATTCATGATGGCGAGAGTGTCACTTTGTAATCACGAGACAGTAAAGCCATTTCTTTGTTTTAACACGACCTCTCATATTTTAAATGGACTAGTCAAATATGTCCATTTGGACGAGGAAATCACAAAGGCTCTGCGCAGAGTTTTGTTTTTAAAAGTTCAAAAGTTTCTTCTCTTTTTATGTTTATATCGTCATGTTCCAATCTCTTTTGGGCCAAGGGGGGGGGGGTATCTGGGAGGTCTCCGTGCTGCAAACCCAATTCTGCTCGAGCGGTTTTACCATCCAGCCACACATCCCATTGTAACAGAGCTTCCTTTCTAAAAGTTTTGAGAACCCTTGTTGCTAGTGAATTGTTATTTAGTTCGTTGCTGGTGTGCCATGGGCCCACAGTTTTAGTCATCTTGGAAGTGGTCAACTGTAAAGCTATATTCACCTTAAGGCGATTTTTTTTCTGACACATCGTCTTTGCAAAGACCAATGGGGAGAGAGAAAGAGAGAGAGTGACAGAAAAAGAAACAGAGCGAAAGAAAGAGAAATACAGAAAGAGAAAAGAGAAAGATAAAAAGAGAAAGAGAATGAAAGAGAATGAAAGAGAAAGAGAGAACTAGAGATAGAGAGAGACAAAGAGAAAAAACGAAAGAAAGAAAGAGAGAGAAAGAAAAAGAAAGACGAAAAGAAAGAAAGAGAGAAAGAAAAAGAAAGACGAAAAGAAAGAAAGAGAGAAAGAAAAAGAAAGACGAAAAGAAAGAAAGAAAGAGAGAAAGAAAGAGAGAAAGAAAAAGAGAGAAAGAAAGAAAGAAAGAGAGAAAGAAAGAGAGAAAGAAAAAGAGAGAAAGAAATAGAGAAAGAAAAAGAGAGAAAGAAAGAGAGAAAGAAAGAAAGAAAGAGAGAGAGAAAGAAAGAGAGAGAGAGAGAGAAAGAAAAAGAAAGAAAGAGAGGAAGAGAAAGAAATTGAGAGAGAGAGAGAGAGGGGTACTCACGCATTCACTATCATAAAATTGGGAAACCAAACCAGACTTCGCGGTACGACGATAGTGTTGATACCATCATACTGTGCTGGGTCCCACTGGAGGAAATAATCAGTCCACACCTGGGGAACCACAAACACTCTCAATTAGGTCTCAAGACTATTGCACACCAAAATAACAAGCGAAATATACAAATCCTTTTAAAAAACAAAGCTTGACTAAAGGAAAGAACTCCATATTTACAACAAGATATCTCAATTTTGTAAAAAAACTATTTCTTAACAAAATCTTACTCACTACAATATCACAGCCTTTCAGTCTCACGTTCTGGAGTCGTCTCTCCTAAGACCAAATGACGACAATGCCACCTATGTTGCATCATTTACAACCAAAGGCTATTTTCTTCCCAGCGTCACCCTAGAAACACCACACACACCATAACACCGGTACAGTATTTTCAGTATTTCATTCTCTAGCCTCATTCCCGATAACTTTATGTCATCTAAAACTCTGATACACTTCGGTCCACAACGGAGACCCAACATTCGGAACTCTTCTGTACGGGCACATTCTCTAAGCCAGGGGTTCTCAACCTGTGGGTCGCGACCCCCTTGGGGGTCGATTGACGATTTGCTAGGGGTCGAATAAGACCATCGAAAATATGGATTGTTATTGTCTATTCTTCTATTGCTGTGCGTGTGTGTGTGGGGGGGGAGGGCAGAATGGGGGATTGTAAAAAGGGGTCGCCGAGCTTAAAAGGTTGAGAACCGCTGCCTCTAAGCAAACGAGGCTAGCCTCACACAGAACATGGAAGATTCTAGGTTTTAACGATCAGTTTCATTGTGCAATTAAAATTCATTCATTTATTTACACGGGCTAAATGGAACAGAGACTTGCACTCCTATCCTTTTATTTCGTTGGATTATTTACATTGGACTAAAATGTTTGATTAGAGTTTTCAGATTGTGCTCAAGTTCCGAAAGGATTTGTAGAAACTCTTCGTCGTCTGCTGCAAGGCTCGGGCGTAAACTAAGCAGACGAGATAATGGAAGAGTTGTATTGTTTCATGTTTGGCGCTATCATGTGATTTGAAAAGGTCACGTAGATTGATGTGCATGCATCATCAATTCAAAAACTTGATATCAATTCGTAGGGGTTGCCTTGTCGTGTGGTATGCGCTGTGCTATCGCCTCGATGGTTCCCGGATTCGAGACCTGCCATTCCCCGTCGTTCAGCGGGAAGTTTGTGCTAGGATATGATAGGCCCCATAATCTTCAATTCCGAAGACATTCTGAATTATGTTAAAACAGTGATGCCCAAAATACGGCCAGCGGGCCAGATCTGGCCCGCGAAATGTTTCCATCCAGCCCGCCGAAACTACGGCACAAAGTGTAGAAAATCCCCTCTCTAAAGGGTTGATAAAGTTATTTTTACCTACGTTAGGGCCCTAACTTTTTCTTTGATGGATTGGTACCATGACCTTTAACATTGTGTTTATGAAATGGGACTAAATGTATAATCTAACAGGAAAAGTGAAAGGATCTTTACTTTTTTTTTTTTGAGAAAGATGACAACGAGCCAATGTATTTGATTTGTAAAGAAAGTGTGGCTGTTTAAAAAACAAACAAACAAATATGGCAGCATTCTTGATTTGATCCGCGAATAAAATATTGTTAAACTTCGCTTAGAGATTGAAGGATTGAAGAGTTGCCAAAAAGAGATAAGAAAATGAGTCGGTGGTTAAACTAGATAGAATGTTGCTCACATTGTAATTAGAGAAATGAAGCCATTGTTCCGAAGGGTTGAAAAGTAGATAAACTTCAAACATCTCACTAATTAATGTAAGTGCTAGATCCGCGGGTTTCTAATAAAATAGTTTTAGTTCTATTTCATTACGTTTTTTGTATCTTTTCGGTCATGTGGCCCGCGACACTAGTGTCGGAAATTAAAATGGCCCGCAGGTCGAATTAGGCTGGGCATCACTGTGTTAAAACATACAAACAAAATGTAAAATAAATTAACCGAACAACGGAAAGGGACTTAAGTCGACTAAAACTTCTGCTCTTTGGGGATTACTTCCGTTTTATTATCTCCCTAATTATCTTATCTTATCTTATATAATATAGACGTTATTTCAAAAAAGAAGATGATTACGTCCTACGTATTTAGTCATGCATATTAACCAATGACCTAAATTCTGCCAAGTCACTGGTTTTCCTGGCTGGCTCAGGCAACCCATTCCATGCTCTAAAAGCACTGTGAAAGAAGGAGCCTTTGTACAAATTTGTCCTAGCATATGGAACGAGGAATGTGCCTTTACAAAACATTACGAGTCCTTGTAGAGACAATTTAAACAAATGTCACGACTCACATAGCAAAGGCATTATGTTGTTGCCTAAAGAATATGTTTCGCTAAGTATGTCAGAAGAACTGACCTATATATAATGGAAATGGTAATAAATAAACCTTAACTGTTTTCTCAAAACGATTATACCTTTCCCGTTAACTAGAAAATATCGATTTTTTTTTTTTTTGAAGCGAAGTCTGACTTTCAAACTAGAGAGATTTTACTTACCAAATTAAAAACTCCAACAAATTTTAAAAGTTGATTTTTCACATCCTGTAAGCAAGATGAATATAAAACAAGATTACAAAGAGAGTTTGTGTTACACAAACTCAGAGGCGGCCCCCGTCGAAGTCGGATCCCTGTCGGATCTGCATATTCGCAAATAATATTCAAGAGGTGATTTAATTTTGATGTAAAATGTTTTACACGTTTCGGATGTTCCTTCAGAGTTGAAGATAATTACTTCCTAGTCCAAACCTCCCGCAGTACGACGGGGGATGGGAGCGGGCAGGGTTTGAACCCTGGGCCATCCATAAATCTGAACGACAGTCCAGCGCGCAAACCGCACGACCAGGCAGCCATCCGATGGTCAAAAGTAATAATGTTTCAAAGATTCATTTGCCGTAAATTTAAATTTAAATTTAATAAAAAAAATAGTAGATTAGTTTTAATATATTAAAACATTACAATATTGATCAAAACGTTTGGAAATGAAAATCTACACTTTTTTTTTACACTTTAAGTTTAGAAATTGAAATTCTACATCTTAATCTAGTCTATTTTAGTCTAAACTAGATCTAGAAATTCTAGATCTAGACTCTAAAATAATTTTAATTAGAATATAAATCCAGATCTAGATATACTGTAATAAAAATCTAGATCTAGTTTAAAAAATCTAGATTAGATCTAAATCAAGATATCATTCCTTTTTTAAACGCGAGTCACATAACGAGGCTTAATAAACATTACTATGCCGAGTTCTTTTTTCATTTCGTTTGAAGAATTAATTCCATATAACGTCAGAGGGAAAAAAAAAAACACTACGTCACACGGCCTAGCTAGACTAAAAATCGCCTTCATCTATAAGATCCATTTATCGAGTGTTCATATACTTTGGTGCACCGAGTGCGTTCTTTAAGCATTTCATTTAAAGAATTCTTTCCATATGACGTCAAAGGAAAAAAAAAACACTACGTCACACGGCCTAGCTAGAATAAAAATCGACTTCATCATTACGAGCCTTTTATCGAGTGTTCATAGACATTGGTGCACCGAGTGCGTTCTTTTAGCATTTCATTTAAAGAATTCATTCCATATGACGTCAAAGGAAAAAAACACTACGTCACAAGGCCTAGCTAGACTAAAAATCACCTTTATCAACACGAGCCATTTCTCGAGTGTTCATAGACATTGGTGCACCGAGTGCGTTCTTTTAGCATTTCATTTAAAGAATTCATTCCATGTGACGTCAAAGGAAAAAAAAACACTACGTCACACGGCTTAGTTAGACTAAAATATGTTTTCATTAATACAATCAATTTTTTCGAGGGTTAATAGACATTGGTGCACCGAGTGCGTTCTTTTAACATTACATTTAAAAAGTCCATTCATATGACGTCAAAGAAAAAAAATTCCATTACCTCACAATAGGCTAGTACCGGTACCATAAAAAAAAATGTCTTTATTTACACGAGATATTTAACGAGGGTTCATAGACATTGGTGCACTGAGTTCTAATAGATATTATTTAAAAAGGATCAAAGCCACATTGTTTTTACGTTTTGTCTGTCAGTCGGTCTGTCCGTTATCTTGATATAAAAAAAACAACTAAAAGTTATTAAAAATTGATTAACCTTTATTTTACGTTTCAAAACATCGCAATAATTTTTAGGTATGAACACAATTGAAAAGTTTACATAATAGATTGTTCCGGATGTTTGTATAAATAGTAAAAGAAAAAGAGAATTTCAGATAAATGTAATACCGTTAATTAAATTTTTTGGATGGTCTCGTATAAAAATTAGATGTACTACAGCCACGTGGAGAGATTTTCATACCTTACTTTGGTGTTTGGATTCTGTTTTCCTTAAAAATCGGAACATAATATTAACGATAATTAGATTTTTTAATGTTTTAGGTAGAAAGTTAAATGTACTGTAAGAGAGTAGTGAGTTAAAATATTTTTCATAAAAATCCGTAAAAACATTATTTCGTAAATGAGAAGATTATTTGTTTATTAATTAGAAGAGGGAGTTCAAACAATTATTTGGCGTTAGTAGATTTTTAAATAAATTCGGAAATTTCTGGCGACGATTTGTAAGAAACTAAATCCGTAACTTTCTTTATCGATTACAAAACTTCTATGTTATGTTTTACAAGAAAATTAAATGTCTAAAAAGTAATTTTCAGTAATCAATTCTAGTAAATTACTTTTTTTAAAAGCCTTATGCGATTTCAAACAATCATTAGTCATAATTCATGTTTTATAAAACAATATCCGGAACATTTTTACACTTAATGAAATATAAGTCAGTATAGAGATTATGATTTAGCATTAATATGCTATTTACATAAAAACGGAACAACATATTATTGATAATGTGTTTTTGCAACGTTTAAGCATGGAAATTGAATGTAATATAAGTTAGAAGAGCAAACAAACATTTGTTGGCATTGATTAGTTTTGCACAAAAAAATCCGGAACAATCAATTTTAGATACTTAAAACTATTGAGATGTTATGGGAGGAACATTAAAGGGTAAATCAGATTTTCAATAGCTTTTAGAGTTCTAGTTTTTTAAATCTAATCGTGACGGACAGACCGACCAACAGACAAAACGCACAAAAATAAGCTTCTTTTATTCGGATGGGGTCACTAAACAAAAAATAAATAAAATCTGATTTTTAAAAAAAGTTTAAGGAATTGGTTTAGCACCTGATCATGTTGCGACGTTACGCTACTGCACGAAAATCGCTGCATAAAAAGTCCATTTAAAAAAATGTGCGTGATATTTACATACAAAGTGCATTATTAGCCTTTATAAACAAACAGAAATGTTTTCTTTTAATTTTAGCAGCTAGTTGACCAGAAAAAACGTCTTTAACTATTATTTGTATTTGTTGTAAACATTTCCTGTACATTTTAAAAATATATTTGACTTAGTGATACTGAAAATACACAAAAATTGTCCATCTTTGTTAGCATATTGTAACATTGCCTCCCTTACATTTACGTAATTGTTTTAGAATTGGTGTATTTTTATGAAAAAATCGCTTGCATAATTAATTTTATAAATTAAACGGTTTGCTTTTAGAAAACCAAAAGTAGCCGTTGCACCTAAACTTTTCAAGCCGGATTTAATGATGAAATAATATTTTTCATATCTCTTCTAGTTTTCGAGATCTGAGTGTGACAGACGGACAGACGGACAGACGGACAGACGGACAGACGGACATTTTGCACAAACCTAATAGCGGCTTTTTCCCCTTACGGGGGCCGCTAAAAATAATTAAAAAACAACAACAAAGCTTATAGCTTATTAAGTGTAATAGTATCAATTAGTTTGAAGAAAGAATGGGTATCTGAGTGAAGGTTACCGGGATAGCTTTTTAAATGTCTTTAATAAAAAAAAATGTATGACTTGAATTTAAATCGAGGGCTCAAGCTTTCTACAGCCAATACAATAGGCCTAACCACTGTGCTCGCAAAGTGCTTATGAAAATACAAGGTTCCATGGCTATCTATGTTTCAACAAAGCATAAAGGGGACTAATTCACCTTATACCGCCACATCAGCCAAGTACAATTTCTTTCCCTTGTTGGATACCAAACAAAATAATTACTTACCAATAATTCATTAACTATTTTGGTTTGTTTTTTTAAATTGATTTTTGTTTTGCCAGGTACAAGATTCGCACTTTCTCTGTAGACTAATTGTGTTCAGCATGTTGTGTATGTACAATAGCTGAAACTGTGATCTAGTGAACTATCGCATAACAAACAATTGACAATGATGGAGTGCTCTCAGCGTGTCTTGTTTTTTTTATTTCTCGAAGTAAACTTTCCCCTTTCTTGTTTTTTTTTTTATCTTTTCTGTGATAGTACCATGCGCCTCAGTTGGGACATTTGAAATTCTTCAAGGTAGGACCTACCTTGATACCTAAGTGGTCCCAAGATTTGAGTCCATGTAGTAGATACTTACCAAACTTTCAATGTAAGGCACGACCAATCTAACGGTGACGTTGATTGGCTGGTCATAGTGGTGTCTTGGTGGCACCATCTTGTTGTAGTTAGAGAAGGTCATGTGGAGTAGAGACTTCATAGCATCAGCGCCACATAGGCACAAAACTCAAAAAAAGGGGGAGGGAATGAAAGCATAGAATTATTGATTTACATTGAATATTATCTATTGACGACGTTGTTAGGTTGTCACAGTCTCGCTTGACATTGCCTGTTCTATGTTCACCTCTGGTCACGTGGGTTAAAGGCACGTGAAACCTCTGATGTAGAAAGAGGAATTAAGAAAGACTAAATTGGCTTTTAGTCAGTTGGAAAGAGTAGTAACTTAGGTTCAATGGACCTCATTCACCAATCGTAAACAAACAAGATTTAGCCACCTGGTGCTCTATCTCTTCTATATAATTTACGATCTCATGTTTAATTCATGATGGTTGTCACGTGACCTTTTTTTTCGTTGTTTTATCAATAAGATCACGTGACTAAATGTTGTTTGTTTACGATTGGTGAATGAGGCCCATTGAGCAGAGTCGTCTCTGGGATTTAAGACGGTACATATATTTCTAATAGATATTTTCTGTTCAGTTGAGCAGAGTCGTCTCTGGGATTTAAGACGGTACATATATTTCTAAAAGATATTTTCTATACTTAGAGCTGGATACATATGATTGAAGTTTATTGTTACCCGCTGTGATCGGACGAATCTTTGTAGTGAAGTTGTATTCTAGAGGATTTGTATATTTGATAGTAGTGAAGTTGTATTCTAGAGGATTTGTATATTTGATAGTAGTGAAGTTGTATTCTAGAGGATTTGTGTATTAGATAGTAGTGAAGTTGTATTCTAGAGGATTTGTATATTATATAGTAGTGAAGTTGTATTCTAGAGGATTTGTATATTTGATAACGCTGTTATGCAGATGTAGTTATATTTCAAATTGGATATCTTGGTGTAAATACCATGAAGTGCAGTATACTGTGTGATTGAGTAAATGTTACATTTTGTCTGCTAAAGTGGATTCAAGTCAATCTATTCTATTTATGTTGGTCCCGTGTTACGTACTTACGTATGACTCCACGGAGCACGAACCCAACATTCTTTAACAATGCACACTGTTACCTGCGCACGTTAGTGTGAATGGCGAACGGTGCGAATGCGTGTTGAAAGGAGAGAACCAAAAATGAAAGAATAGAAACTAAATAGCGGTTTTAGTGTTATCGTATCGTATCGTATCGTATCGTATCGTATTAATTACACAAGTGGTTTACTAATTGATTTCTTATCTTATATAATACAGACGTTACTTAAAAAAAGAAGATGATTACGTCCTACGCGTCATGCATTTAGTCATGCATATTAACCTATGACCTAAGTTCTGCCAAGTCACTGGTATTCCTGGCTAGCTCAGACAACCCATTCCATGCTCTAATAGCACTAAGGAAGAAGGAGCATTTGTACAAATTTGTCCTAGCATATGGGACGAGGAATGTGCCTTTATCTTTATGTCTTTCAGAGTTCATGAAGATTAAGTGAATTATAATCTATGACGTTGACGTTTTTGTGTTGTTGTATTATTAAAAGAGTCTCTTCACATTAACAAAACGCAACGCACACATTGATAACAAACAAGTTGTTTACATTCTGGTGACCAGTCCTATGTGTAATATTGTCACCACGTATACAGCTACATAAGTTTACAAGAAATTGTTTCGTGATATTTTTCCAATAGCGAGGTCAAACTTTTAATTTTATTTTTCAAAATCTCAATCTGCATTTGCGCAATGCTAAGCAACTTCATAATAAACTAAACAATGTCAATGTCAAGGACGCTAAAATGAAACTCAATGTTGCCAACTTAATTTTTAAAAAATGAGTGATACAACACTACACTAGTGCAGTATTATTCTGTACATCAATTCATATAAAAAAACAGCCGACTATTTGAAGTTTTCCCGCCACAACTAGGCCTGCACATCTCGAGTAAATGACAAAGTCTTAAACTGTAGGCTAAAAGAAAACATTCTAGCCTAAACTATTTATTTTGGTAATGAGGGAAAATATGTTTGTAAAAAAAAATGTGGTGCTGAGTGGCAAAGCGCTTGGCTTCCGAACCGAATGGCTCCGCGTTCGAATCCTGGTGAGGAATTAGATTTTGAATCTTTAGGGCGCCTCTGAGTCCACCCAGCTTTAATGGGTGTCGGATGTTAGTTGGGGAAACGTAAAAGCGGTTGTCGATGTGCTGGCCACACGACACCCTCGTTGGTCCACAGAAACCGATGAGCTTTACATCAGCTTCCCTATTGATCTTGCAAACTTAGTTAACTTTAATTAATAAACAATAATGAATAAACTGCTTCATGGAGCGATATAGATCTGTTTAGGCCCTAGCAAAGTGTTTAGTTCACCACAACGACTGCTATACTTACCAAAGTGTTTATTGAAACCTAAAACTATTAAATAAATAATACAGCATGATAACTTCGCACACTTCATTCTTCACAATTTCATTCGCTCATTAAGTTTTGAATACAGCGAAATTCTGTTAAGTTAATTTCGACACCTAAAGGTCATGGGTCAAGTGTCGTAAATCTTGACCCCTATTTCAGAGCTTCCATATTAAAAGTGTGAAGTTCATATTATCCGATACGAATCATTGAAATATAGATGCTGCGGCAAGCAAGGGGGAGCGCTCACCATTTCTGTGGCACTGTCAGGTCAGAGAGAGGCGCTCACCATTTCTGTGGCACTGTCAGGTCAGAGAGAGGCGCTCACCATATCTGTGGCTCTGTTAGGTCAGAGAGAGGCGCTCACCATATCTGTGGCTCTGTTAGGTCAGAGGCACTCACCACATTTGTGGCTCTGTCAGGTCAGACATTAAACACGTAACAGGTCATTAGTATGATAATATCACACTATTGATAATTTTTTTTATAAAGATAATGGTTTTATCAAACGGTTGACAACCTGGAACATATTTGCTTTCTATTATACATTATTGTTTTATTTTAAATATTATTGCAGCAGTGTTTGACATACTGAGTGTTGAATTTACAAGGCGCGGCATGACAGAAGGGTCACGTGGCCGCAATACATAAACTGAACGAGATCCGGAATTCATATTAACCAGAACATTTAAAGCACAAGCGATCTAATGTGTGTGTGTGTGTGTGTGTCTGTGTGTGATAGAGAGTGAGTGTGTCTGTGTGTGATTGAGAGTGAGTGTGTGTCTGTGTGTGATAGAGAGTGAGTGTGTGTGTCTGTGTGTGATAGAGAGTGAGTGTGCGTCTGTGTGTGATAGAGAGTGAGTGTGTGTCTGTGTGTGTGTGCTGTGTGTGATAGATAGTGTGTGTGTGTGATAGAGGGTGAGTGTGTGTCTGTGTGTGTGCTAGGTGTGATAGAGAGTGAGTGTGTGTCTCTGTATGTGATAGAGAGTGATTGTGTGTCTGTGCGTGTCTGTGTGTGACACACCTCTCCCCTCCTCATCTCTCCCCACCTCTTCCCATCTCTCCCCTCCTCTCCCCACCTCTCCCCATCTCTCCCCACCTCTCCCCCAACTGATTTACACAAGTGATTAGACATAAGTCGAGTCTAATAATTTGTTCTCATTGTGAATGTGATATTACCGACAGGATCATAATACCAACTGGGCCTGGTGTATGATGACCATTTACTAGTGGCTTATAGTAATTGAACTGGTCACAATGACTTTCTAATAAGAGTTTAAATCAATTGGGCCTGATCATGATGACCTCCGTAGCAGCGTTTAAGAAAATATAAGAGATGATTATTTTTAACTCTTAATTAAAATGACTCATTGATATACACAATTTGAATTATGGGACTATTTTATTATGGAGCTAGATCTAAAAATTAAAAAAAAAAATACTTAAAAATAACAACAACGGAAGCTTAACAAAGGGGAAGAATCGCAAAATCACTGCCACATCTCTAAATACTTCAACGTTTAATTCCCTTTTCATTTAAAACAAACCATTAATTACACAAGTGGTTTGCTAATTGATTTCTTATCTTATATATTACAGACGTTACTTCAAAAGAGAAGATGATTACGTCCTACGCGTCAGGCATTTAGTCATGCATATTAACCAATGACTTCAATTCTGCCAAGTCACTGGTTTTCCTGGCTAGCTCAGGCAACCCATTCCATGCTCTAATAGCACTAGGGAAGAAGGAGCGTTTAATTGATTCGTGATTGTCATGGAATAACTGTGCGAAATAATTGAATTAGAAGTGGGAGAAAAAGCGTCTACAAAACTTCTACAAGACAGACAGACAGGCGGAGTTAATTTAAGCTTTGTCAAAACAACTTCGTCTTAATTTGACTTCTAATTCTTTACATCTCAATTGATATAATAGTTTTACCGTTTATTCACTTGCCAGATAGGATGGCTAGAAATGGGAAGCTTTTTATCTGTAGGTCCTGGCAAGTGCGAGACCTTTTAATTCTGATTTCATAAAAGTGTCCAGTTATGGCCTTGACATTCTCATTTTATCTTCATTATAAATGAGGCCCAAGTTTAAGTAAAAGTTGGACCTCGGAATCTGAAATCTTTTGAAAGATAGAAGTAGATATTAATCAAATCATAGATATGTGTGTTTAGTTAAAATAAGCCAAAGAATATCTAGTCCATTTAGTCCACTGTATGATATAGAAACAGAAATCTGGCATATTGGAACAGGTAAATCCAGAAAACCAGAGAGAAAAAAAACTGTCTTTTCCTTAAATAGTCATACTGGGGATCCTATGGTATTCAGTGGTGAGTAGTGACCAACCTTGTTCAGCCTGGGGGTCGGGAGGGGGGCATATACATTTTCTACACGCTTATCACGAGGCGCATGTAATGGAGAGTATGTGTGTGTGTTTCCAAGGTAACGAGAGTAGAGGGATTTTTCGTTTTGGTGTTGTAGAATCTTTTCTTATAAAATACAGACGTAACTTCAAAAAGGAAGATGATTATGTCCTACGCGTGTTCTTAGGTCAATCTAGTCATGCATGAGAAGGATGTAACCACAACAGGCTATGGCGTAATTTCTTCTTCTTCTTCTTGAAACTGTCAGGTAGAGTTGAGCCTTCAGCTCTTGGAACTCTAAGCCAGCAAAAGTGAAAACAAAAGCTCCCTCTCACTGGCCTGAAAGATAACAGTGTACACTGTTCTGTCTGACGGGTGGGTCAGACTCGCGGCAAGAGGCCGCGTACATTAAGACCATTGTCCTCTTCTATACCAGGCTAAACCGTGCGGGACACGCCATTTATGTAACGGCTCTTGAGGAACAGCGCCTGGATTGTGACAAGGTTGTGGGAACTTTTTTTTTTACAACTCCGCACAGTGCAATGAGGATGCTCTCGCACCCCCTTAGGCACCCTTTAGCCTAATCGTTTCCTCCTACGATCGTTTTATTTAAATGTTAATAGAGGTCCCGGTTTTGATTGTTGAAGGGAGAGGTCTCATAGATGTAAGAGTGGGGTTTGATTTTGTTTCAATATCATTTCCATTCATAACTTTTAGATCTTTATCTCAAGTTGAATCTCTGTATATTGTAAATAAACGTTATATTGAGTTTTATTCACTAAAGAAGTTTGTTCAATGTATCTAAAGTTAATTTCATTTATTTCACTAAAATTATAATACGGCTTAGTTGTTCAACTTGTTCTAGCTGTCTGGATCTACAATCCAAAGACCGACTATTAACACCGCATAACGGTTAAAAGAAAAGTGAAGTCCAAGTGAAACCTCTTCAGCTTAAGAAGTTTCGAGAAAGCATCATATCACGGTTGCCGCACTGCCGATTCCGGCTTCAGTTAAGGCAGCGGTCCTCAACCTCACTCTTCGGCGACCCCCATCCATACAGCAATAGAAGAATAGACAAAAACAATCCATATTTTCGATGGTCTTAGGCGAGACCCCTGGCAAATCGTCAATCGACCCCTAAGGGGGTCGCGACCCACAGGTTGAGAACCCCTGAGTTAAGGAGTCACTTCATTATAGGGGCCTATTGAGAGTAGAAAAAACTGGATGAGTTTTAACTGTGAATTTAATTTTTTTTTTTATAGATTTACTAGAAACTAGATCCGAATTAAGATCGCCTTGTTAAAAGTTAAGGACTCAAACATCTTGGTAGCTTGATCAGGAATTAGCTGGTCATTTTTTGTTCTCTTTTTCTTTTATTTCTTCTTATCTGATGCCAACGCTGGTAGCAGGAATGTCTTTCTCTCGTTGAAATTACCCTTTTTTTTTTGTTCCCCTAGAGTTTGTGTTCATACTAGAGCCAGATTACTGCGTTCCAGTACAATCTGCTTGTGGAAATGTTGGGGGGGGGGGGGTTCGTGCTGTCTCAGCTCGAGTAGGGTTTGGAACTCGAGCCCCCCCTTTGATAGGTAGCCAAGCAGTCAATGCCATTCAAACAGTCCTCCACCATGCGTAGTCAGATGCACTGAGTGTATACAAGCCCTTACACATGTAATTTTATTTAGTTACAATTATTAAATAGGAGAGAGAGAGAGAGAGTTTGCGCACTGGACTCTCTTTTGGTCGTCTCGATTGTCCAGGGTTCATACCCTGCCCGGAGCCATCCCCCTTCGTCCTGTGGGAGGTTTGGACTAGGAAGTAGATTATCTTCAACTCTGAAGGAACATCCGAAATTTGTAAAACGTTTTACAAACGACCAAACATGACACAGATCAGGAGAGAGAGAAAGTGGGAGATAACTGTTGAGTTATACCAGACTGGCTGAGTGTTAAAGCGCCTGATCCCGGGTTCAAATCCTGGTGAAGACTGGGATTTTTAATTTCGAAATTTTTGGGCAACTCTGAGTCTACCCAGCTCTAATGGGTCCCTCCCATTAGTTGGGGAAAAGTAAAGGTGGTTGGTCGTTGTGCTGGCCACATGACACCCTCGTTAACCAAAAGCCACAGAAACAGATTACCTTTACATCATCTGCCCCATAGATCGCAAGGTCTGAAAGGGAAACTTTACTTACTATACCAGATAGCAACTGATTGATATTGCGTATAAAAAAGGCATTATCTTTAATTAACTTGAAGCTCTATCTGAAGATCTTAGATTGCACAGTGGGTTTCAAATTTCCTGATACCACTCAAAGGTAGCCTCAAGAAATTAACGAAACGCTTGCGATCAGTATTAAGATAAGATAATTTTTATTGGTCCAATCCAATGGAAATTCAGTTTGACTACAATTGACAACCTCGGCGTAACTACTGTAACAATAACAATAGAGATGCAAATACGAACAACATTCACACACGAAACACATACACATTCACAACCAGCGCTTTATGAATTTGACTTCTATGTACTTCTCGGTGACGACAGATGATCTTGTAACACTCTGACCGAAAGTGGGATGAAGGAGTTTTTAAATATTTCTGTTTTAGTAAAAGATTTTAAATATAGGTTCTGTAATGTAAAAAAAACAGTGTATGACAGAGAGGAATGGAGAAAGCCGGTTGACAGATCTTGTGTAGTGCCCCAACGGTTTAACGACTAAGGGATAGGTAAAGGTGAATTGAATATACCAAACTCTTGCGATCAGTATTAAATATAAAATCTGTGGTGTATATATTATATGCTTACGATCAGTATAAAATATACTTCTTATCTTATATATTACAGATGTTACTTCAAGAAAGAAGATAATTACGTCCTAATCATTTCATGTATCAATCTAGTTATGCATGTCAATCAATGACTTTAATTCTGTTCAGTCATTGGTTTTCCTGGCTGATTCAGACAGCCCATTCGATTTTCTAATGGCACTAGGGGAGAAGGAGCACTTGTACGAATTTGTTCTAGCGTATGGAATAAGAAATGTGCCTCTATCTTTGTGTCTTTCTGAGTATTTCATTAGGCTTTGTTTTTCTATTTGTAAGTTATGGTTTAGTGTTTTATGTATAATAGCTAGTTTACTTTTGAGTATTCTGTTCTAAAGTGTCTCTAAGTTTAGTGATTTTACTAATGGTGTTACTCTAATCAAATTTAAATATTCGTTTGTTATAAATCTCTACTCTATTTTGTATTTTTTCTAGTTTCTTAATGTTTTCTTGAGATGAGGGATCCCAGACAGAGGATGCATATTCTATTATTGGCCTGACTAAAGTTAAATAGCATTTTCATGTTAGGTTTTTTTTTATTTGTAAAAAAAATTCTTTATTAAACCCTAATGTTTTGCTTGATTTTTTAATAATTTCATCAATATGGGGTTCCATGATAACTTTTCATTTATTTTTACACCTAGATAGTTTGAGTTTTTATTCTATGTGACTGGCTTACCATGAAGAAAGTAAGTAGTTTTTATTTGCTTTAGTTTTTTTGTTACTCTTAATATCTGGCATTTTTCTAGGTGGATTCCGATTTCTGTAATTCTCCTAATTCTTTTCGTAAAATTTCAGAATCTTGTGTTGTTTTTATTGTTCTATATACCATGCAATCGTCTGCAAATAATCTGACTTTTGTTCCTGACCTAGTACAATTTATTAGATCATTTATGTAAATTAGAAACAGTAGTGGGCCTGTACTGTTCCTAGAGGGTCTGTAGTGTCTACGTGTCTGGATGCTTTGTTTGTTTGTTAGCTTCATCAACCTCTTGATTTCGGGTGTACCCCAAACACATTTTGAATGAGATTCCCTGACCTAGATTTTAACTCGATCTAGTCGAGGTCTGCTCTAATATTCACTCTATACTGTGAGCTCAGTGAAGCAAGATACCTACAAACAAAGGAAACTAATAATGAAGTATTTGACGGCCACTCTGACACTAGTGTCCATAACTCTGGTCATTCTGTATCAAGTTGATACAGTACACAGTCATGTCCGGTACACAGTCCAACAGGCGCAGAAAGATTTGTTTGATTTCTTGATGACCAAATCTGAGAAAACACCGGTAAGTTTTTTTTTTTTAAATTTGTAAACCAGAGATAGTTCTGTTTTTTATTACGCGTTTTGGATGTTTCTTTAAGTTGAAGATACCAAGACTCCCTCCCGCAGGACTGCGGGGGAAGACGACGGGCATGGTTCAAACATGACACCTCGGAACGACAGTGCAGAGCGCATACCACATGACCAGGCAGACATTCTTAGAGGGAAAAGGTGGATACAAAACTTTAAAACCCCTCCCCCCCAAAAAAAAAAATAAACACGTTGTCTTTGCGCATGACCAAATTTAAATATGCAAATATGAATCTATAGCGCCCTCTGTCTAGACAGAGACACTGAATGCACCCAGATGAGTTTCTCGGTGAAATGAGGTAACATCTGCTGTGACTAAACAGATTCTGGAGCAGTCTTCTCTCTCTTGTTTAACGTAACTTCAGTTCCAGTTCTATAGCTCTCTGAAAGAGTCGTACCAGCATGATGTACACTCTGTCTCCATGCTGCCTAAATGAAATGGGAAGCGTGGTCGAGAGGCTAAGTGCGCTTGATCTTTCTTGTCTTGGCTACCTAGTTCGACACCCGACTCGGGCAGAGTTGTGTTTACTGGGCGCCTAAAGGCAGCACGGAAAACCAACTCCTAGATACCCCCTCCCCCCCCTCCCCCCACTGGTCCACAAATGAGATTGGACCAAAGCGCTCTGAGCATGATATAAGCATGAAAGTAGCGCTATATAAAAGCTATAATAATAATAATTTGATAGTATCACGTTAGTAACTGAATGCACCTAGTCCATTATGACACAAACTTGCAAAAAGGGGAGTGCGGTTTTCGTCGTCCGAAAAGCAACATAAAGTTTATTTAAATATTTCGCAATTGAATTGAAAAGCAGAAGAAAAGTTCGAGATTGTATGCAGCACTAACTTTCTGTTGTAGGTGGGAGGGCAGGGAGGAGGGGGGGGGGAATGTAAAAGCCCAAAGTATGCCTATGTGTGTCCGGGGGGGGGGTGTTATAAAGTGGGTCGTTCTAATTAAAGTCAAAAGTCTATGTTGGAGAGCACTATGATGCGCAGAGTAAAAAAAAAAAAAAAAAAAAAAAAGGAGGGTTTCAATGAGAGAGAGAAAGAGAGAGAGGAGAGAATGAAAAAATGTAACAAATACTAAAATTCACGGGCTAATGAGTATGTTATGGGGATCGTTAAAATATGTGCTATTTGTTGGAAGTGTTAAAAAAAAGCGGGACATTCCGCCCCCCCCCCCTCAAAAAAAAAAAACAAAAAAAAAACTAATAGCTTTGGAACAAATCATCGTGTGTAGCCGGTGACTAAAGCTAGTTATCTTATGAGTTACAAAAGTTCGTTCTATACAGAAGATAAAAAGTCCTACGCGTGTCCCTCTGTCAGTCTAGTCGTTCTTGTTCAAAAGAGACTTAAACTATGCTAAGTTGAGGCAGAATGTCTTATTCCATATGCTAGGACAAATTCGTACAAGTGCTCCTTCTTCACTAGTGCCATCA
Source organism: Biomphalaria glabrata (assembly GCF_947242115.1). Taxonomy (NCBI): domain Eukaryota; kingdom Metazoa; phylum Mollusca; class Gastropoda; family Planorbidae; genus Biomphalaria; species Biomphalaria glabrata. The sequence continues at coordinate 45,016,733 of NC_074718.1, forward strand.
GAGCACTGGCGGATCCAGGGGGGGGGGCGTTAGAAGCGATCGCCCCCCCCCCACTCGGCCGACCCCGCCCCATAGGGGGGGGCGGACGAATTTTAGTATAGAATTCACAAAATTTGTATACGAATTTATTACTTATGTTAATATATACCAATTATTTATATTTCAACCTATTTTTAGATTATTTCGCCCCCCCTTCTAGTAATTTGGCCGATTTGGTAGGGTCGGGAGGGGGCGATGGCATCAATCCGCCCCCCCCCCACCATAAACTTTCGAGTGGGGGGGGCGGTCCTATTTATTTGTAGAAACCACAGCTTGCTAACAGAATCAATTAAATATCTATATAATTAAAACTTTTTATTGGTAGTATACAGAGTCTTTATATTATGTCGTTCATCTTTGGCCGATTGGAAGGGGAGGAGCGAATACCTCTACTGCCCTTCCCATCTAAACCCTTTGAGTGGGGGGGGGGGCGGTCCTACTTTTATGGAGAAATCATAGTATGTGAACAAAATTAGTCGAATATCTATATAATATAAATAGATGGAAGTGCGATACATGCAATCACCTTCACCCCCATCGGACAAACCAATACTTTTTCGTTTTTGTATTATAGTAAGAAATTACAAAATAAATAAAAAAATCTGTCACTAATATAATTTATATATGCTATAAAGTAAATTCTTATATCGAGTCGCCCAACCCCTATTCTTTAATGCAAAATGCAATCATTAGCAGAAATTATAAAAAGGAGGGAGGATTAATCGTTTTCATTTTACCGCCCTTCACATTTCCAGACAGAGTTTGTGTAATTTCACATGAGTTTATCATAACTATTTTAAGAAAGACTTTGCTTTGGAAAAGTTATAATTCAAACGAAATTTTTCAATATATCAGTCACGGTTGAGATGAGTTCAAAAGCCAGATAATCTTTTCCTAGTCGACTTTTTCCAACCTTTACTCTATCTCATATTTTTCTAGTTAAATAAATTTAGGACTATAACTCACAATTTATGCTTACATTTTATTGAATATTATTAATCGAATTTTTTTTTTCGGCGGCGATCCTCAAAGCCTTAATCTAAATATGTTGGGTATCTTATCTTTTCAAATAACAAATCGGTTGTATTTGCAATGTATTAAGGGACTATAAATTCATATTAGAATATTTGAATATTTTTCCATATTATTCAAAAGGCCCTTTCTAATGGAATGAATAATGAGCTGTAGGTCAGGAGAATGCGTTACTGCAGTGAAGAATGCCAAAAAAACGCTTTTAGCGTTGAGGTTTCGCCCCGAACCTCACTGATGAATAATAAGCTGTAGATGTCAGGAGAATGCGATTCTGCAGTGAAGAATGCAAGAAAACGCTTTTGGAGTCGGGGCTTCGCCCCGAACCCCACTAATAAATAATGAGCTGTAGATGTCAAGAAAATGCGTTTCAGCCGTGAAAAATGCAAGGAAACGATTTTGGCGTCGGGGCTGCGCCCCGAACCCCACTGATAAACAATGAGCTGTAGATGTCAGGAGAATGCGTTTCTGCAGTGAAAAATGCAAGAAAACGTCGGGGCTTCGCCACGAACCCCACTGATAGACAATGAGCTGTAGATGTCAGGAGAATGCGTTTCTGCAGTGAAAATGCAAGAAAACGCTTTTTGCGTCGGGGCTTCGCCCCGAACCCCACTGATAAATAATGAGCTGTAGCTGTAAGGAGAAAGCGTTTCTGCAGTGAAAAATGCAAGAAAGTACTTTTGATTGTCGGGGCTTCGCCCCGAACCCCACTGAGGAAACTTACAGCGCTTTCCCAGACCCCCAAGCGTGTAAGAGAAAGGCCTCAACATGACTGTTTTTTTTCCTGTTTTTTTTTTCGCCGAAGATTGAGAAACAGTCTTATTTTATTCTTATATATCAAATATATATATATATATATATATATATATATATATATATATATATATATACATATATGCTGTACGCACGTTTATGCATAGGGTTAGGGTTTACTGGGCGTTAGGGTTAGGGTTTGGAAAAAAATCGCCCCCCCACTCCAAAGTTCTGGATCCGCCAGTGCATCAGAGAATGCAGGGCCGGTCTTAGGCCACTGCAACCTATGCGGTCGCAGTGGGCCCCGCGCTTTCATAGGCCCCGCGCTAATTATATGTGTAATTATTAATTGCAAAATGTATACGAAAAATTCCTGGAAATAACCTGCACTTATTAAAATTTCCTGAAAACTCATAAAAATCTCATGAAAAATAGACAAAATTACCATTTGTGTGTGTCATTCATTATGGGAAACGCCATTCCTACGCGCTTAAAAAAAAGACATTGTCAGCTTTCATGTAATAAAATGTAATAATCGGACGAATTTTGCCCTTGACCGGAAGTTCCAATACGTGTTTACTTTTATTGTTACTGGCATATAAATATGCCATAGGTTGCAAAATTGGTAAAGTAAAATTAACTTGATCGCAATTTAGTACTTAGAAAAGAATGAATAAAATGCAAAGCCGAATTTATTTTCTAATACAAAATCTTAATTTTCACGTATTATCCTTATTCCCACCCAGACTAGGCCCCGCGCAATTAGTTTCGCATAGGGCCCCGCAATCGCTAGGACCGGCCCTGAGAGAATGGAATGGGTTGTCTGCACCAACCAGGAAAACTAACGACTTAGTAGAATTGAAGTTACTGATTAGCATGCATGACCAGATTGACACATGAAATGAGTAGGACGTAATTCTTTTCTTTTGAAGTAACGTCTGTAATCTATAAGATAAGATATTGGTTTTATTGGCTGAGTCAGGCAACCCTTTCCATTCTCTAATAGCAATATGGAAGAAGGAGCATTAGTACGAATTTGTCCTCGATTATAGAATAAGGAATGTGACCTCCATTTTAGTCTCTTACTGACTAGGCCCCTATTCTTTTAGGTCAAGTGTGTTTGTAAATTATGGTTTATTGTTTTATGCATTATTGCTACTTTACTTTTTAGTCTTCTGACCTGAACACCCGATACACCAAAGCTTGTTATTTATGGACCAGCCTCAACGTATAAAAATCTCCGATGGCTGATACTGTTCACTACCAGTGTTTTTCATGTTCTGAGCGGATTGTTTATAAATATATATATATATATATATAAGTGATATATATTGTTGTAACTCTTGGGTAGGCACTCAACGTAAAGGCAGGCAACTTAACACAGTGTAACAGGAAATAAAGACAGGTGTTTATTCACTAGGACAAACACATAGCATCCTTCAGCTTCCTCAGAGTCTTTCTACTAATTTACCAGTCCTTTAGACAGCATCCCGAAAGTGGACCAACGACAGCATTCCTCGCTTCGCTCCAGGTCCCTTCTACAACCTTCAGGCAGCACCAAAAGCTGGCTTCTTAGTTTCCAAACATTCAGACTCTTCACAATCCCTGATGCAATGTTCTTCTCTCTGTCCTCGTGTCTTCCTGTTTACGTTCACTGGTGCAAGGCAGGGATTCAACAATATACATATATATCACTTCTTCTTTTTTTTAAACTTACCTTATCTGTTATTCTGGAATTGAGATGCTTGGTATCACATACAAAGACATCATTACAAACGAAGAGATTTATAGTGCAAATGGACCCCACGATGACCTGCTAACTACTGTACAAAAAAAAATAATAATTAACAGCGCAAAATTAACTTCTATGGCCATATTACAAGGTTCTCGGGGCTTGCAAAGACCATTCTTCAGGGATCAGTATCAGGAAAAAGAAGAAGAGGCAGACAGAGAAAGCGACGGGAAGGCAACATAATTGAGGGAGAGTCTGTCGAAAGCAAAATACAAGATAGAAATGGAGAATGACTGTCAACAGACTTTTGTGTGGTGCCCCAAGATAGGTGAAAATCTGTTATTCTACATCTTAATTGTTTTTATTGACTTCCTGTAGTAACCTAATTTCTTCTTCTTCATCGTTCTCATTGTTATGTTGGAGTGTTCAGATGACTAGACCAATACATGAGATGAACTGCGCAGTGGTTTCCAAATCAGGGAGCTCTCCATAGAGTTTTCTTTCTATTGGGGTTATTTGGGGCCAATGTCTTATACGGGCCTCTTGGTAGAGAGAGCAGTTTTGGAGGACGTGGTCGGCATTTTCTGGTGATACTCCACATGGGCAGATTTCACTGGTTCCAATTTTGAGCTTCCGGAACATGTGTTTTCGCATTCTGTTGTGTCCGGTCCTGAGTCGAAAGATTAGACGTTGGTCTTGTCGGGATAGCTTATAGTAAGCGTCATCTTTCTTGTGATTTGGATGGGAGCTCGTCCATTTCTCATTTATTTTATCTACAATTAATTTCTTCATTTCTTCTGGATAGAGTGCAGAGTTTACTTGTGAGTTTGTTCTCCCACTCTTGGCGAGTGTGTCAGCCTTCTCATTTCCTGCTAGTTGTATATGAGAGTAACCTAATGAAACAATACAAGAAGACACGACTTGATTCTAGGCTTTATTGAACAAGAATGACAAAACAGTTCACAATGACTGTAATGACACAGTACACACACACACAAGCTGACCTGGACACCAAGACATTTTGACACATAAGAACAGATTAGTTCACAACACACAACAAGAACATAAATACACAACACTTCCATACACACATTTAACATATTTATGCTCTGTATCTAGCCCAGGAAACCTCAGCTCAAGACCTACAAATATATCAACTGTGGCGACCCCAAAAAGGAGCTAGCCAATCTGACGTCACTCGTGCTAGGCCCCGATCCACTTGTGTTTCCTGGTGCGCTGTATGTTGAGTTTGCTGTCAAAATCCACACATTGGTGGATACTCCACTGAAGGTAAGCGTCTAGAGGATGTCCTTTGTTGATAGAAGATAAGATAAGATAAGATAAGCTCATTTGTCCTATTCAAAGTTTTAGGAAAGATAAAAAAATGGCTTTAATAAATCAACTGACTCCTGATGCTTTGAATTATCGCAGAAAAACTCTTTCAACAGTATCAATTAATCAACAGTCTACGGATGTTTAATTATTGTAATTAATGTATACATATCAGCTTCAGTATCAATCCAGTAGGTATTGTTACGTTACGAATTGCTGCGTGGTCGCGAGGTAGGCGTTTCGGACTGTCGTAACAACGGCACCTAGTTCGAACCCGGCCCCCTTGTCCCACAGGCGGTTTGGAGTCTGGTATATGAAGCTTCATTTCTGAACGAAACTTTATTAAAAAAATATTAACAACATAAAACAAGTAAACAAAAAATGACTATTCCTCCTTATTGAATCTGTTGAATATTTCGTTAGAGCAAATATTTTACTCTTTATAGCTAATCAATGCCTCTCTACCCACGGGAAGAAAAAAATCTGGGTTAAGCGAATGTGTAAAGCGAGTAAATAAAATGTTGATATATAAATGCCTAGAGATCCAGACTTAGCAGACGGTGCTCAAAATGTTCCCGAGCGTCTAGTTAGTCAACTCACAGGCCTCTAGCCAATAAGCAAGTAATTCTTTTCCCAAAGCTAGGGAAATCGTTAGAGCTGTTTTCGAGTACCGTGTTTTTGTTTTGTACCCTTACCAATGAAGAGCTGTTAACGGGAATTGTAAAAACTTCAATAAAATCAATAACATTCATAACAACATATATCAACTGTGGCGACCCAAAAAAGGAGCTAGCCAATCTGACGTCACTCGTGCTAGGCCCTGATCCACTTGTGTTTCCTGGTGCGCTGTATGTTGAGTTTGCTGTCAAAATCCACACATTGGTGGATACTCCACTGAAGTCTAGAGGATGTCCTTTGTTGATAGAAGATAAGATAAGATAAGATAATTTATAACATCAAAACATCTATAACATATATATATGCTTTTATATAGCGCTACTTTCATGCTTATAAGTGAACCAGGGGGTATCTAGGTTGGTTTTCAGTGCTGCCTTTAGGTAAACACAACTCTGCCCGAGACGGGTGTCGAACCTCGAGCCCCCTTCTAGGTAGCCAAGCCAAGCCAAGTTCAAGCGCAATTAGCCTCTCGACCACGCTTCCCACCAACATCAATATAGTTTACAAATATAAACAGGCTTGTGTTGCGTTTACAGTTTCAAAACTAGCAACCCTATTAATTTCTCCTTCAATGAACATTAATTTCTCCTTCAATGAACATTAATTTCTCCTTCAATGAACATTAATTTCTCCTTCAATGAACATAAATTTCTCTTTCAATGAACAGGCAGACGTGGTCTTGGCGCAAGTTCAAGCGCAATTAGCCTCTCGACCACGCTTCCCACCAACATCAATATAGTTTACAAATATAAACAGGCTTGTGTTGCGTTTACAGTTTCAAAACTAGCAACCCTATTAATTTCTCCTTCAATGAACATTAATTTCTCCTTCAATGAACATTAATTTCTCCTTCAATGAACATTAATTTCTCCTTCAATGAACATTAATTTCTCCTTCAATGAACAGGCAGACGTGGTCTTGGAGAAAAAAGTTGGCGACAGTTGGCTAAAGATTCCTTGCATTGGTTTCATTGGTTCGTGTGAATACGACGATGTGTGTGAGTTTTTGTCGCTGATCACCGAATGCCCGCAGCCATTTGTGGACGCAGGTGTTCCCTGCAAATGTCCATTTCAGAAGGTATGTTATTCTATATAGTTAGGCTGTGTTGAAAGTAATTGGCACTAGTGCCCTCACTTAAAGTTTCCCTTTCAGACCTTGCGTTCTACGGGGCAGATGATGTAAAGGTCATCTGTTTCTTAGGCCCACGGTTAACGAGAGTGTCAAGTGACCAGCATAACGACCAACTTTTCCCTAATGTCAGGTACCCAGGGTGGCGCCTTAAAAATACAGATAATTATAATCCCCGTCTTCAACAGGATTAGAACCCGGGATCCCTGGGTTCGGAAGCCAAGCGCTTTACCACTCAACCACCGCGCCTCGCTAATGATGAGTCTACTACTAATATAGTAGGCTAATTTTGTAGTCTGCTAATGATGTAGTTTGCTACTCAAGTAATCTGCTAGTGATGTAGTCTTCTAATGATGTAGTCTTCTAATGATGTAGTCTGCTAATGATGTAGTCTTCTAAAGATGTAAACTTTTAATGATGTAATCTTCTAATGATGTAATCTGCTAATGATGTAATCTTCTAATGATGTAAACTTCTAATGATGTAATCTGCTAATGATGTAAACTTCTAATGATGTAAACTTCTAATGATGTAATCTGCTAATGATGTAATCTGCTAATGATGTAATCTGCTAATGATGTAGTCTTCTAAAGATGTAAACTTCTAATGATGTAATCTTCTAATGATGTAATCTGCTAATGATGTAATCTTCTAATGATGTAAACTTCTAATGATGTAATCTGCTAATGATGTAAACTTCTAATGATGTAAACTTCTAATGATGTAATCTGCTAATGATGTAATCTGCTAATGATGTAGTCTTCTAAAGATGTAAACTTCTAATGATGTAATCTTCTAATGATGTAATCTGCTAATGATGTAATATTCTAATGATGTAAACTTCTAATGATGTAATCTGCTAATGATGTAATCTACTAATGATGCAGTCTTCTAAAGATGTAAACTTCTAATGATGTAAACTTCTAATGATGTAATCTTCTAATGATGTAATCTGCTAATGATGTAATCTGCTAATGATGTAGTCTGCTAATGAAGTAATCTTCTAATGATGTAATCTGCTAATGATGTAATCTGCTAATGATGTAATCTGCTAATGATGTAATCTTCTAATGATGTAATCTGCTAATGATGTAGTCTTCTAATGATGTAATCTTCTAATGATGCAATCTGCTAATGATGTAATCTTCTAATGATGTAATTTGCTAATGATGTAATCTTCTAATGATGTAATTTGCTTTTTTTTTCATCATTGCTGCTTTTAATTCACTCACAATGAATAGATTTACCACTTAAATTGTCACTGACTAAATTGCCACTTCTATTTGACCCTAGGGTGTCTACAAGCTTCCTAAGACAGAGTTTGATGTGGAGATACCAATCTTCCCACCTGGCGACTATCACGGCAAGGCCAACTTGACCCGTAATGACCAATCCGTGGCCTGCGTTGAGCTTTTTACAACTTTTGATTAATGAAATCATGCTACTTGGGAAAAAAAACAGAAGAAAAGAAGTAACGATAACTCTGTTGTATTGAATGAATTTTAACTTGAATCAAACTTTGAGTTAACTCCACTTACAGGTTTTGAAAAAGGTTTCTTTTTAATGCACAAGAATCTTATTTACTGTAATGGATTAGATTTACTAAGACAAATGTGTTATTAGACTACGCACTCTTAAAATCGATTGGTGTGAAGTATGCTTATTTAAAGTGTGTGTATGTGTGTATCATATCAAGCATCACGTACATCTCTTCAATGTATTGTCATGAAGCTGTTGAGTAGCCTACATTATTACAATATCACACAGTTTTTAAATAAAGTCGTGTAATTTAAGTGTCAACTTGCGTTTTGTAGTTTTATTATTTAACATAATATCTGAATTATAATGAACTTTTTAACACTGTGGAGTCAGTATAAACTAAAGCTCTATATCTATAAACTATACACACAATACATATGTATTTTCAAAGTTTAATAATGCTATTTATAATTTTAAAAGTACATCTTTCAGCCATTCTCTATGTTGCAGATAATGTAATGTTCCTCTTTCAGACCTTGCGATCTAAATGGCAGTTGTAAATATGTAAAGGTCATCTTTTTATGTGGCCCACAGTTATTGAGAGTGTCATGAGGCCAGCATAGCGACCAACAACCTTTACTTTTTCCCAACTAATGTCAGGTACTCATTAGAGCTGGGTGGGCATAGAGGCGCCAAAAGATCCCGAAATTAAAATCCCAATCTTGACCTAGGATTTGAACCCAATACCCCGGTTCGGAAGCCAAGCATTTACCACTTAACCACCACGTTTCTATTAGAGTTAGTTGTGATCAGGGGCGTCATACAAAACACAAATTCGAATTCCCAGACTTCACCAGGATTAGAACCCGGGACCCTCTCATCAGTTTCTATTAGAGTTAGGTGTGATCAGGAGCGTCATACAAACCAGAAATTAAAATTCATAGTCTTCACCAGGATTCGAACCCGGGACCCTCTCATCTGTTTCTATTAGAGTTAGTTGTGATCAGGGGCGTCATACAAATCACTAATTCAAACTCACAGTCTTCCCCAGGATTCGAAACTGGGACCCCCTCATCTGTTTCTATTAGAGTTAGGGACGTCATACAAATCACAAAGTTCAAAGTCTTCGCCGGGATTCGATCTCGAGACGTCCACCGCAATGTTCCTTAGTTTCTTCCTGTTAGCCAGAAAAAAAATTGAACTTGTGGCATGAGAACCTCGTTTACTTTCCTGGCATCTTGTAACACCACAATTTGTCTGAAACCTGGCTACTTTACAGGAGGTATCTGGGGCTCCTTGAACGATTTCATTAAAGTAACCTTCGCTCTATAATGGGCATGCGCTGGCAAGACTACCTTCAAAATAACCATGTTCTGCTGGTGGCTAGTGTGGACAGTATTGAAGCACTAATTATCACACAACAGCTGCCTTGGTTTGGACACTTATTCCATATGGAAGATGACCGCTTACTAAAGGTGATCTTTTATGGCGAGTTTTAGACTTGAAGGAGGACGGCGTAACAGAGATGCCCCGGAAGCACTATAAAAATCAAACCAATCGCCAATTAGCTCTCGGTGCCATAGAGGAAAGCAGCTGGCAGTGTATTGCCTCTGAAAGAGATGGGGAGCTCTCTCGAAGGTCGCGGAGCCCACATTTGAGACTCACCGAAAAGACAAGTTAAGAACACCCCTCCCCTCCGTGGACCACGGCTTTGTCTTCGTTAGATGTGGCGAAATATGCAGATAACAACTGGGTTTGCGTGGTGAAGTGAAATACTGAGCTCATCCCTAATCTTGGGACTCAAAGACATTGTCTATTTATATAAACACAAATCGTCTGTATACTTTAATTTACATTGTAAGATTTGTATACATTGGTGTCGAAAAACATCTTTAGATAATAAAGTCATTTTCTTTAATACGTGAACTCATTGAGAGATACAGAGATAGGAGATAGGTTAAAGATAGCCAGTGTTTTCATTTTAGATCTTATGTTTAACAATGGGTCTCAATAGAAGTCTGCCCATCACGCTCGCTGAACTCTAGCCAATGACAAAGATGGTAACATGCTCACATTTACATAATTTAGGCTTTTAATATGCTCATGTTTCTGAGTATGTATATGTCAGTGCGTTTGATTGTGGTGTATTAATCCACCCTGGTTACTGGTGCACCTTAAACGCAGACTCTTTGAGAGCGGCTGGCCAAGAGATAGGAGTAGATCTAGTAGACTCTAGCCTTCATTCCTTAGTGTGAGACCAGTGAAGCAAGATTGACAAGAAAAATGAAGTATTTGACAGCCACTCTGGGACTTGTGTCCATAGCATTGGCCATTCTGTATCAAGCCACTACAGTACACAGTCATGTCCGGTCCATGGACCAAAAGGCGCAGAAAGATTTGTTTGATTACTTGATAGCCAAATCGGACAAAACGTCGGTAAGTCTTTGATATCTCACTGGTTAGCTTTGGCGGTCCTTGTTGTTCACTGGTTAGCCACGACAGCCATTTGTGAGTCACTGATTACTTTGGTTGTCATTAGAAACTAGATAGTAAATCACTTGTTATTTATGGCTGTCTCTATTAGCTCAGAATTAAATCATTGATTAACTATGAAAGTCATAGACAGCCATGTTGGATAATTTTTCTAGCTATGACAGACATATTGACTCACTAGTTAGCTATGACAGTGATTAGTGACTCACTGATTAGTCATTAGTAATTCACTGGTTAGAGCTATAACAGTCATTAGTAATTCACTGGTTAGCTATGACAGTCAATAGTAACTCACTGGTTAGGTATATGTTAGGTATATGTCATTAGTAACTCACTGGTTAGGTATATGTCATTAGTAACTCACTGGTTAGGTATATGTCATTTGTAACTCACTGGTTAGGTTTATGTCATTAGTAATTCACTGGTTAGCTATAACAGTCATTACTAACTAACATGCTGTGACTAGAAGAGATTAAAAAGTGTTTACTGTAAACCCACTAATGCATGTTTACAGTCATCTTTTATCATTGTTTAAATGTAGAATTAGAGATAGCAATCTATGATGAATTTAAAAAAAAAAAATACCTAGGCTTCAAAAGATTATCAAAGACGTACAATTTTTCTCTATTGCATTTTTTTTTTTGTTTAGCTTAGAAAGCCTCAGCTTAAGACATACAAATACATTAATTGTGGAGTTCCATCAAGGGATATAGCCAATCTGACGTCACTCGTCTTTGGCCCCGATCCAATTGTATTTCCAGGTGTACTGTATGTCCAGTTTGCGGTTACAATTCACACGCTCTTGGATGCTCCAATCAAAGTAAGTAATGCGTCTGGTCATAGCGCTGTCCATTAAATGCGCTTGAAACATTCCTTTTGCAACTAGATTAAGTGATTTAAGTACAGGGTTAAAAATTTAGAAACACTAAAAAAAAATGTCAAAATGATTGAGAAATCAGTTTCTCTCTACAAAACAAGAAAAAAAAAAACAAGAGAAACACAGCTAAGCATTATTGATAGTGTTTTTGATTAAATCAATTTTTTTTCTATAATTTTATAATAATATTTGTGTTGCCGTGAAAACAAGGGCTGTTCGTTAAGCTTTAGACTTGAAAAAAAATTAGAAGAGGGCCCAGCAAGTATCTATTACATTAGGCCCCGCAATTAGTAAGGCCGGCCCTGTTAAATAATATTATTATCCTACTGATACAGTGAACTTTGCTTAACTCTTTCTCTCCGTTATTATTTGTCCATGTTTCGAAGGAATTCTTCATTTTGCCCATTACTATTTCACTCCCCTGTTATGATTAAGATTCTATAACTTTGTTGTTTGTTATCAAAAAATGTTTTTTTTAGTATAGAATTCAAGAGAAATGCCTGCTCTTTTTATATAACACAAAGTCAAGTTTATAAAATTAAATATTAATTTAATTTTATGGGGGTCAAATCAACGATGGTAGCGTTGATTAGGATGGAAAGAGTTAAAGCAATCGTGTAACGAATATTCCCCAATGTCAAATCAACGATGGTATCGTTGATTAGGATGGGAAGAGTTCAAGCAATCGTGTAACGCACATTCCCGCCAATGTTTCAACAGGCTGTCGTGCTTATGGAGAAGAAGGTAGGAGACAGCTGGCTCAAGATCCCATGCATTGGTTACATTGGCTCATGTGAATACGATGACCTGTGTCAGCTCTTGGCTCAGATCGGTGAATGTCCAGAACCATTTGTGGACGCTGGTGTCCCCTGTCAGTGTCCATTCCAACAGGTTCGTTTAACTTTTTAACATTCAAACAATTTTATTTAGATCTACCTCTGACTACAATGCCATTAAAAGATCTAGGGCTATATTCTTATCAATTTTTTTTTCAGGGTCAATATGCATTACCACAGACTGAGTTTGATGTTGAGATTCCAATATTCCCAGCAGGCGACTACCACTTCAGGGCCAACTTGACTAATAACGACAACTCAGTTGGGTGTGCCGAGATTTTTGCGACATTTGCTTAAGGGCCTTTTAAAGGCATGGCACAATAAATTATTGAAACAGTTGGTTAGAAAATAAAATGATTATATATGTCAGTGTCTCTTATTGTAACTCATTGTGCAGCAATGAATAAATACAATCGGGAAATTTATGAGGAGAAATATCTAACATTGAACGTAGACTATATTGAAATTTGTAATGAAGTTAAGAAAAGTAAAAATAAAAATATATAAGTTATCCATTCACGAGGGTGTCATGTGGTCAGCACAACGAACCACAGACTTTACTTTTCCCCAACTAATGTCAGGTTGGGTGGACTCAGTGAGCCCTAAAAAAACAACAGATAATCAGCCGCCTTGACATTCAGCGACCAAAACCCCCTGTTATAATAAACGTCTGTGTTGATCAAGTGTGGACGCTGTGTAGAACTGTTTCACTACTTAACAGTAGGCTACCCAGGGACTCCGGCAAGATGAAGCACAGGCGGATTAAGGGCGTGTGTGTGTATGTGTCATTTTGTTCGAAACCTAACTCCATGTATAAACACACACTCACACACGCGTCCGGCCTTAGATAAACGGAGGCCAAACGCGAAATGACTTTGGTGGCCCCAAATGAACTAGAAAAAAAAAAGAAGATAAATAGCGAAACAATAAAATGACGCAATTTTTATAAAACCATAGACATGTATGTCTATGTATAAAACCTAGTGATTCCAACAATAACGCTAGGCACATGTTTCAATAATTGTTCTTATCTTAAAAAATTTTTTGAGACCTGTGGGAGGCCCCCAACAATCGGAGGCTCTAGGCGCCTGCCTAGTTTGCTTATATGGACCATCCAACCACCCATACATACATAAATACATGTATCTTATCAATTCTTATCTTATAAAATATAGACGTTACTTCAAAAAAAAAATGATCACGTCTTACGCGTGTTCCAATGTCAATCTAGTCATGCATGTTAACCACTGGCGTAAATTCTGCCAAGTCGTTGGTTTTCCTGGCTAGCTCAGGCAACCCATTTCATGCTCTAATAGCAGTTATAGCTCTAGGGAAGAAGGAGTATTTGTACAACTGTGTCCTAGCATATGGGACGAGGAATGTGCCTTTAGCTTTGTGTCTTTCTGAGTTTGTTTTGTTTTTTTAATTTGAAGATTATGGTTCAGTGTTTTATGTATAATTGCAACTTTACTTTTGAGTCTTCTAATCTCAAGGCTTTCTAAATTTAATTTAATAAACGCCTAATTGAGTTGTAAGAAACGCCTCATACTCTGCTTATTGTTTGTGTCTTGAAGCTCCAGACTCGCTTCGACATTTTCTCCAATAGAAAGCAAACAAGAGTCTTCTATCAAAGGCAGTTTAACAAGTAGATCTAGACATTTATGAATAGACATTTAGTCCATCCGAGGCTATAGGCGGCTGCCTAGTTTGCTTGTGCCTATGACCACCCTGTTAGAACTAGTAGAACTAGTAGGCCTACTGTAGTAGTAGAAGTAAATGTGTTACTGGCAAAGTACGAAATCATTCTATAGAAAGCCTGTCGTTTTTAGGCAAAGTACGAATAGATTCTTCGACATTATCTAGTTTTTTTTGTTTTTTTTTAAGACTATGCATTCTATAGAATGACTAGTGGTGCGTCAGGTAAAGTAGAAAATGTCTTCTTTTTTTTTTTTAGAAAGATGTTTATTAATTAAATATTGTTGTAACTCCAGTGGCGGACTGATAGGGTTAATGTGCGTGCGGCCTACTGACACACGCGACTCAGGCCAATCACACAGGTCATCGGCTGTCGATAGAAAAGGGACAGTACTGCTATTAACCGCATTTCAAATATAACCCGTGTTATGGTCATGTGATCGAAAGCCTTCACGGACGAGAGACAGTGTGTAAAGAAAGGACAGTAGAGTCCAGGACAGCAAGGCAGGAAGGACGGTAGAATGTGAGTCCTCGAGAACTCAGCTGTGCGGGCTAGAGAGACTTGTAGTGTTTAGTAGGCAGTTCTGTTGTGTACAAGAAAGCTTTTGAAGTTAGTGTAGCCAATTGTGTTGTATTGGCTGTTGATGTAGGCCTATTTGTAATTAAACCGCCACATTGTTACTTGAAACTCTTGTTGTCAAGTTCTTGTGTTAGATGTGCTGTTGTGTTTAGCAGTGTGTACAGAAGGCCTGCTAGAGAAGATCGTAACAATATAAATGAGTAAAAAAAAAACACAAATGAATATCAACATTTCTCAGGACTAAAAAATATTTATGTACTACTTTGTAGGCCGATGTCTTAATGCCCTATGCCAGTGATGCCCAACCTAATTCGACCAGCGGGCCATTTTAATTTCCGACACTCGTGTCGCGGGCCACATGAACGAAAACGTAGGCCTACAAAAACGATAGACTTGAAACCCGTAGATCCTGTGCTTAATTAATTAATGGGATATTTGAAATGCATATTTTTCCCCGCCTCAGAAGATAGCTTCATTTCTTTACTTAAAATATCAGCAACATTGGGCTTCATCTCTGTACTTAGAATATGTGCTAGTTTTACAACCGAGTCATTTTCCTGTCTCTTTTTGATAAAATATTCCCATCAATCCTCCAATTTCTAGGCTTAGTTTAGTTTAACAACCTTTTATTCGCGGCACAAACCAAGAATGCCGTCATATTTGTTTCATAATGTCCTTTTTTTTAAATAGCCAGACTTTCTTTATAAAACAAATATGTTGGCCTATTATCATGTTCCACAAAAAAAAGTAAAGAACCGTGTCACTTGTCTTGGTACAAAACGTACATTCTACACTCAGATACCTATTTCATGAACGAACAAAAGCTAAATGTCATGGTACCAATCAATCGGGAGAAAAATTGAGGGCTCTAAGCTTCTAACGTAAGTACAGATACATTTTTGCACCTTCTAATTCTTTTTTTTTTTTTGGGGGGGGGGGGGGGGGGGAAGGGGGGATTTTCTACACTTTGTGCCTACATTTCGGTGGGCCGGATGGAATCACGTCGTGGGCCGGATCTGGCCCACGGGCCGTACTTTGGGCATCACTGCCCTATGCCATAAGTGGAATTTCAAATGAAATAATTCTTCAAAGCAGCGTATCGTATCTTAAAATAGTAATACCATAGACATATAGATCCTATATACACAAATTATATATAGGTCTATGAGTAATACACATCAGTGAATAATAAAAATATTTTTTTTTAGTTTCTTTTAACTGGAATAAAATGCGAAACTAAAAGATGCAGAGATATTGAGCGGGTTAAACTGTCTACAAGCAAACAACAATAGCGGATCAAAGTTATTCAAAATAATCTTGAAGGCTGACTTTAAAAAAAAATGTTGTTTGTTCTTAAAATACACATATAAAATCAATCGTCTGGAATTTTATAATATACAAAGCAGGACAAAAACTAAAAACAAGACAAAAAAAATAATGTTATAAACTTGGCTTATTTCATGAATATGTTAGCAAATCATAGGCTGCACAATTAGAGGTTTTAAAATGATTGTAATGTGTTGTACGTGTTTTGGGTGTTGCTAGGAGACACTAACAAACACTTTCTTGTCTGTGGTAAGTGCTGGTTTATTCATGTTAGACCGTCCATATATATAGACCTAAATGGAATTAAATTATCTCCCCTATCTGTTAATTAGCGCATTCTTTCTACGTGTGAGCAATGTGGGTTACTGGGTTACAATACCAAGACGGGCCTGACAAAACAATAACATTTACTATCACAGGTGTTCCATCAGAGTTGAAGATAATCTACTTTCTAGTCCAAACCTCTCCGCAGTACGACGGAGGATGGCAGCGGGCAGGGTATGAACCCGGGATAATCGAGACGACGGAACGAAAGTCCAGCGCGCATACCGCACGACCAAGCAGCCATCCAGATATTATGTTTATCCTATATTTCTCAGACGAAGTGACTTTTTACATCGGTTTATCCATCACGCAAAAAAAATAAAATTTATTGAACATTGCATGTCTTCCAATAGCAGGCCTATTTACAGTGGGAAAAAGAAACTTTCCATTGGGTAGGCTAATGTTATTCTATCTTTATTTTTATATGGGACTTAAAGTCAAGTACATCAGTTCGGCAGCAAATATTTAAATGAAAACCCCTTATTGCTATATTTTAAACATCACTTCCCCCCCCCCCCCCAACATAGCCCACAAGACGAGTACATTGTACACTGGTACATTTTCTTTCTTTTTTTTTTTTTAAATAGCGAAATAAGTGTCCATAGTTCAGTTAAAAATGAATAGCACTAAATATTTTTGTTTAGCATGATAAATTAATTTCTTCTGTTTTCCACGCTCAAAACTCAAACTCATCACAACAAAACGTTTTATCAGCTTTTAAATCAATATCTAGTCAAGTGATTTCTTCTTGGTAGTGATGTTTAGGCTACTGTATTTACCTTGATTACATATTAGACCTATTTTCTTTCGCGTTTCATGCAACACAATATAAAACATCTTTTTATCAACATTTTAATAAGAACATTGCAGTTGTGCAAAGCATGTAGCCTACACTTAGTCGTAATTAAAAATACTCCCCACTTTAAAATCATCTAATTTAAAATGGTCTAGAATATAAATATTATTCTATAGAATGTCTAGGCAAAGTAGGAAATGGAGAAATAATTTCTTACTTCGCCTGGAATTTCTATAGAATGCCGGAATTCGCACTTTGCCGGTAACATATAGTCAGTAAATGTATACACATATTATATAGACGATTGGGAAGGAGATTTGATTTTACCAGCCGGCAAAGTTGGTAGAATCAAATTAGAGGGTAATCACTTTAAGCTCTACGGTGTAGGTCATTTAGGAGATGTCAGATAAATATTTTATATATAGCGACTCTTTAAATTGTAATATTACACTAGCAAAACTTGTTTTAAGGTATTTAAACTTTAAAAAGTTTTAGTTATTAATATTAAACTTCAAAAGATCCAATTATTTACATTTTTCTTCAACATTTTTAGATCATATTTAAAAAAAAATAACATTAAAATTTTACGGACAAAAAGTGTGTTAAGACCTCCACCTCGTTGATTTTCTAATCCTTTTCTTCGCCATATTGCGGTGGCAGACGCATCGCCTCTGCAGGTACGACTCATTATTAGCACGATATTTAATGTTAATTTGTAATAGATCTAATTTATCTTAATTAGACTACATTTTGTCAAGTAACGTTTCATTACATAACTTACAAGCTTTTAATATTATATTTATAGATCTAATATTAGTTCAAATAAAATGTTTTTCAATCTTGATCCTCCAGCCACGCTGCCTTTCCGTATCGGCACAATCGGCGTATGTTACGATGTTATTTTTACCCGGCGGTGTAAGAAATTCAAATTGATGTTTGTTACAGTGTAAACCACTTACTAAATCTAGATTATTCTAGATTATAAATTATATGATTATACACAACAGAACAGACTCCAGTGCCAGTATCCTGAGAGTATCTACTCATTCCTCATTCTCAGATACTGCCACTCCACTACTGTACTACTCAGGACTCTACTGGAGTACTGGCAGCCATTTTATATTTGAATTTGGATTGCTGACTTAATGTTCTGACTTGTGATTAAAAAAAACAACCAAATTAATGAAAATTAGATCTTACTTTATTCTATAAAAATAATTGGTATACCAAATAATTTAATTTATCGTTGTTAAGTCAGTTAAGAATTTAAGTTACAAATAAATGAGGTTGAAGTTGAAGAGGTGGAGGGTGCATACTGTTAAGTCTAAAGTACTCTAAAGTCTAAGTGTACAAGCAAGCAAATTTCACCGTTTTACTTTTACCTTAGGCTTTTAACTTTTAATCTAGATCTAGATTAATTCTAGATTAGAATAGATTAGGTGATTGCAAGCTTTCTTGTTGCTTGTCTTGCTTTTCCAACACAAACGCTTTACAGAAATTGCTCCCCCTGTTTCATTTCTCTGTTGGCCAATACATACATAGCTTACACTGTCTATTTTTAGTGAACTCTTCCCTACCCTCTCTCCAGTTGCAGTCTCATAGGCTAGCATTTTCTCTAAATAATCTTTACTCTATTGAATGGTGGATCTAGAACTTTTATTGTCCTTAATGAGTTTTTGTTTGAGGCTCAACTTTTTTATAGATTTGATTCTATTTGAACTAGACCCATTTCATTTGACACTTAGTTTGATAAGCCAGAACTTGTATTTGGTGTTTAGTAATCAATTAGATTGTGAGGCTCTGTGGCTGAGCAGTAAAGGCTTGGCTTCCGAACCGGGGTTTTGGGTTCAAATCCTGGAGATTTTTAATTTCGGAATCATTGGGCTCTAATGGGTTCCTGACATTAGTTAGGGGAAGTAAAGGCGGTAGGTAGTTGTGCTGGCAACATGGCACCCTCATTAACCATGGGCCACAGAAACATGTCCTTTACATCATCTGCACTATAAATAGCAAAATCTGAAAACTTTCTAATCAAATAGTTTTGCAATAATTATGTTCATTCAAATGTCAGGTTTCAATCTCATTTAGATATGACTCTGAATTATAACCGTTGGCTCGTATATAATGTATTGTCTAATTCAGATAAGAATGAAATGTAAAGAAAATGTAAAATCTTCACTCTAGATCTAGATTATATGTTAGCAACAAAAAAAAACTTGTCTTCAGAGCTGCTAACGTTTGTTTTTCAGTAAGTCCAATCATGTCTGCCGCCAAAAAGAAAAACAAGAGTGAGGCAGCCAATGATCAGCTGACAAGGATTGCTATTGTCAGCAATGATAAATGCAAACCAAAGAGATGTAGACAAGAGTGCAAGAAATTTTGTCCTGTTGTTAGAATGGGTAAGCTATTAGCAGGCTTTTTAAAACTGTTTTTACTACATCTTAGATATTACATTAAAATCTTAAGTAGGATTTAAAAAATCAATTCCTTTAAACTAAAAAAAAAAAAAAAGGAAGATGCTTTTAATTTTTAAGGACAATAAAGAACATTTTAAATAATTTTGAAAGAAGACATTTAAGTTGTAAGCCTTGTCCATACCATTATTTGGTCTGTTTCACTGAAGTAATTGATAAAATAGTACACATTAGTATTTAAAGCACTTTTTTGTTTCTTCTAAAGGCAAATTGTGCATTGAAGTTGCACCAACAGATAAAATAGCTTTCATCTCTGAGGAATTGTGCATTGGCTGTGGTATCTGTTCTAAGGTCAGTAAAATAGTTTATTGTTGAAAACATAAGATCTGAATCTTGTGGTGGAAGTGTTAGAAATTGTTTTTTTGTTTCTTGAACAGAAATGTCCATTTGAAGCAATCACAATCATCAATCTTCCTAGCAACTTGGAGCGAGATACAACACATCGTTATAGTGCTAACTCCTTCAAACTACACAGGTAGATACTTGGTAATGTCAAAACACTTTTATATATACAAGTCTTTAATCTTATTTCAGTTGCTGCATTTAAAAAAAAAATTAAGACTTCAAATATCCACCTTGAACAATGTTAACTTTGTGATTCCAAATACTATAATCTAAAAAAAAAAAAACAACCACTAGCAGTAAGGTAGACCTTAAACAAAGCTTTGACTTTTCCATGAGACTTAATTACATTTTTAAAATAATTAAAATTAGATATGTATATCAAACGTGTTGCTGTTAAATCTTGAAAAAGAATACCCAAGAGTTTTGCCAGAACTTTTAAAAATAAAATACTGTAATGCACATTTATTTTGAGAAAAATATTTAAATTTAAAGTAAGATTTGAATATAAGAAATATATTCAGCAATAAATTTATTCGAATTTTTAAAATTTATGCTAGTCTGTTGTTGTTTTTTTTTGTTAACCAATAAGATTGTATTTCATGAAAACTTTCAGTTTGTATCAGTTAACACCACTACTGTTAAGGCCACGTTTGAAATCGCTACCTGTTTTTTTTTTTCACCATCAATTATGCTTTGTAGTTTACTATTTAGTTTGTCTTAATAAAATCATAGCAGTGAAGTTTTTTAAACAAATGCACATTTTTGAACAGATTACCTACTCCTCGTCCAGGTGAAGTGCTGGGTCTTGTCGGCACTAATGGTATAGGGAAAAGCACAGCTCTTAAAATACTTGCAGGGAAGCAGAAGCCCAACCTCGGCAGATTTAGTGTAAGTTTCTATTTGCTAAGCATTTCATTAGTGCTTATACAAACCTTTAGTAGCAGAGCATTATTAGAATCCTATGGTGGTTGGATGTGTTTAATAGTATTTCAGGCAGGATTCTTGATTGATTTGATGTTTTGAATATAATTTCAGGATCCACCAGAATGGACTGAAATACTTGAATACTTTAGAGGCTCTGAGCTGCAAAATTTTTTTACAAAGATTTTAGAAGATGATTTGAAAGCTCTTATCAAACCTCAGTATGTGGACCAGATTCCAAAAGCTGTTAAGGTATTTAAACCTAAAAGTTCTTAAAGAAGTAAAACTATATATAAAACAATTGATGCTTAAGTCATATTTCCCCCTTTTTTTAACCTCACAGGGCTCAGTCCAGCAACTAATGGATAAAAAAGATGAGATGAAAAATCAAATGCATGTCTGTGAGCAGCTAGGTAATGTTTTCAGTTTGGCTGAGTCTTTCTATAATATTAAATTTGATTTGTTTTTGTAGTCAATGATTAAAACACATTTGCTGTTCACATTCTTAATAGATGATGTGGAGATATATGTTACAAATGAGACCCATTGGACTATGGAAAGAAAAGTTTTGTTTTCCACTTGATAGACGTTTGATTGGTGAATTGATTCTTTCAGATCTCCTGAATGTCAGAGACAGGAATGTAGAGGATTTGTCAGGAGGAGAGTTGCAGAGATTTGCTATTGCCATTGTATGCATTCAGAATGCTGACATGTAAGTGTACCCCAAATCTTGGATATTATTATGTCTATTTGACTGCTGTAAATGAATTGTTTCATATAACAATTTTTGTTTCTCTAGTTTTATGTTTGATGAGCCATCAAGTTACTTGGATGTAAAACAACGTCTGAAAGCTGCCCAGGCCATCAGAAGCTTAATTCACCCAGACAAATACATCATAGTTGTGGAGCACGATTTATCAGTTCTGGACTATTTGTCTGATTTCATCTGCTGTTTGTATGGTGTGCCAGGTGCTTATGGTGTGGTCACTATGCCTTTCAGTGTCAGAGAAGGTGAGTCAAAGTTTTTGTCTTGCACTACTTGGACTAAAACATCTTAATGTTTCTATGATGAACTTATGTCATGCACCACTCAGACTGCTTCTGTGGTGAGAGACAGACACCTTTTATTTCTTCTGAGGATTTCAGTTCAAGATAAGCTGACATTTACTGTAGAATTCAAGATTGGTTCTTTAACATGGATTTAATCTTTTCAGGTATCAACATTTTCCTTGATGGCTTTGTTCCAACAGAAAATTTAAGATTTAGAGAAACATCCCTGACATTTAAAGTGGCTGAAACTGCTCTAGAGGAAGAAATCAAACGATTTTGTAGATATGAATACCCTCAGATGTTTAAAAAACTAGGTAGGTGAGTCGTGTAAATGCAGATTTTATTTGTTTACTATTTTAGTTAGACATTGTTTTTCACTCTGAATTCTTATCTCTAGGTGAGTTTGAATTGGCCATACAGGCTGGACAATTTACAGACTCTGAAATCATTGTTATGTTGGGAGAAAATGGAACTGGAAAAACCACTTTTATCAAAATGTTGGCTGGGCGACTGAAATCTGATGGAGGCGGTGAGTAGTACATTGTTTCATACTGAACAGGTTTTAGTAGTTTATTTCATTTAACTCAATTAAATGATACGAAATTAACTGGCTATTTTATGATTGCATAGTATTTGAGATTTTCCTATTCAAGTTGACATACTGTCCAATGATGAGCTCATGTCATGCACCACTCTGACTGC
Source organism: Biomphalaria glabrata (assembly GCF_947242115.1). Lineage (NCBI taxonomy): Eukaryota > Metazoa > Mollusca > Gastropoda > Planorbidae > Biomphalaria > Biomphalaria glabrata. The sequence goes on from NC_074718.1 coordinate 45,039,322, forward strand.
TATACTGGAGTCAAACTGACACCACAAAGTTTTTAAACTGAGGACACAGTAAATGTCTCACTAAGTCTTATCTTCTGGGACATTATTTCTATTTTTTTTTCTTTGTTTAAGTAAGCTTTTTCACACTAAGCTTGTTTTGTACTTGTAGGTGAGGTGCCAATTCTAAATGTCAGCTACAAGCCTCAGAAGATCAGCCCCAAACACCAGGGTACTGTCAGACAACTTCTTCATGAGCGCATTCGTGACGCCTATGTCCATCCTCAGTTTGTGACTGATGTGTTGAAACCATTGCAGATTGAGCCAATCTTTGACCAGGAGGTAAGTCCTAGTAACAAGAAAATATTGTGTACAATTCCTGTGATGAAATAACTGTCATGCACCACTCTGAAAGTGATCAGTGCTGAATAAAAGACACCAAAATAAAATATCTGAGGAACGAAAGTAATATCCTGTATCTTCTAAGTCCTATGTTTAGATGTTTTATGCTATGTATGCTCAGAAGCATATGATCTAATGAAATATGTGTCTTAGGTTCAAAACTTGTCTGGTGGTGAGCTGCAGCGTGTTGCCTTAACATTGTGTCTTGGTAAGCCTGCTGATATTTACTTGATTGATGAACCATCTGCTTATCTGGATTCAGAACAGCGTTTACATGCTGCCAAAGTGATTAAAAGGTATTGAAATAGCACTTTCTATAATGAACTACTTTATGTGCTATGCTGTGGTAAATTTATTGGAATATATAAAATGAAAACTGAATGTAACTTAACTTTAAATGAAAGGCTTACTTGACTAATTTGGTTAAAGTTATGTATTAAACTTTATCAAATGTATTTACAAAAAACTTAAACTATTTATTCCCCTCTGTCAGTATACCTTCTGGAAAGAATATTTTAATGTGAATACATACCATAATGCTCAATTATTTCTTGACACTTTTAAGTTGCTTGATCTAAGTGAGCATAAATAACAAATTTTAAAAAATTGCAAGGGAATGGTCTCTAGATTAGAATTGAGTTGTAGTAATTGTAGTTATTATATTAACCAACATTTTGACCTTTCTAAAAATGGAATATTCTACAGATTCATTCTGCATGCCAAAAAGACAGCTTTTGTTGTTGAGCACGATTTTATCATGGCCACCTATCTGGCAGATCGAGTAGTTGTCTTTGAAGGTGTTCCCTCCATCAAGACAGTGGCTAATTCGTAAGTAGAAATTTGTCCACTAGAGTTAAAATGAATAGAATTTAAAGTGATTTTCGTTAACAAGTTGCTGTTCTTATTAGATTTGCATTTTTTTAAAAAAAGCAAATGGAAAAGTTTTTTATGTTTTTTTGCAATTGTCTATTTTAGTGGTGGATTGCACACTAGTAAGGGTTATGACCAATATTCTTCATATCTTTTCACTACTTACTAGCCAGTGAGTTTTTGGGACAGGAATTACAATGATTAACTTCTTAAATATTTTTGTTTGTTTGTAGACCACAAAGCTTGTTGAATGGAATGAATAGTTTCTTGGAGTCTCTTGACATCACTTTCAGAAGAGATCCCAATAACTTCAGACCTCGCATCAATAAACTCAACTCTGTCAAGGTACGTTTCTTGTTACATTCCACTGGTGTTTTTGTTGTTTAGAGCCAATGATTAGAAACAGATCTCAGAGCTATAATGCTGAGAAACTTTTCCCGAAGATGAGGCCAAAAATGTAGAATTTTATGTCTTTATTGTTTTTTTGTACATTTTAAAGTTAAATCTTCTAGCCAGTAAATTGTTCTTGTCATTTGTAGGTTTGTGTTTTTATTATAGACTAGTCGTAGAATGGAGTTGCATATAATTAAAGAAATAGACAAATTTATATTTCTGTACTCAGTTGTAATTTTTTTCCCCACAGGATGTTGAACAGAAAAAAAGTGGCAATTTCTTCTTTTTAGAGGACTGAAACTGGCCTCGCCAAGGGCAGAAACTTGGCATGGTTCAAGGGCAGTGGTCTGAATATTTGTTGGCTCTGTAATGTCTGTTGTTCATTCCCAGTAGAACTGAGGCTACCCCATGGTGGATCTGCTGTGCACATCAGAGGAGGCTTTCACTTTAGGATTTGGATTTCATTGGTTTCCCACTTTCATTTCCCCTCGTGGCAAAGTCTCCAGGGGACCTCCATTACTGGCTCCATTATTCTGCCCAGCCTTTGGCCCATGACTTGTTTAGCCCTAAGTCTTTTTCTTTTACAAAATTCTATTTACATTAAAAAAAATTTTTTGTGGTGATTGTTTTAAAGGTCTCTTGGATGTTTTTTTGCCCTTATGAGAGTGGGACAGCCCCGGGGTTAGTTTAAATTGGGGTCAAAATTTCAATTAAGCCTCCTCAGCAGTTGTCACAGCAACACCACTGGGGGAACACAGCAAAGTAACGAAACACCACTGCCCCACAGCTTTGTCTCTAGACAAGGAACTAGACTTCTGGAAGGTGCCAACTCATCTGTTGGCATGGAACTTGTGCTATATCTTAATTCAATGGTATGGACAAAACTTGTATACTATTTGGGCAATGGATTTTGTTTTCCATTCACACTATTCACTGTTGAGTATTATAGAATCTAAATATTTAACTTCAAAAGACTTTGCATTATTTATTTGTCATTTGAAAGCAGTTGTTTGTTTTGTTGGTTGAAAGTTGTGTAACAATATTAAGTCTAGATTTGTTTATCTAGCTTTGACTTTTTGTCATCACTAAAGCAATTTTAAGAGGCGGACTTCACAGAACTTTTCTATGCTGATGGTTGCACCTTACTTGCTCACACAGAACATATCTTTTGGTCTTTCAATAAACCTTGGGATAAAAAATGTCACCTAACAAAACCTCAATTTCATAAGTTGACTAGTGAGAGTGCGACAAAATAAGCCACTCCATCTTTCTACACACATTCTACCATCTCACCACGTTTTTTTATGGCTCTAGAAACGAAAGGCTCCTTGAATGAATTAAAGTTCCTCTGCTCTATGATGACAGGACTACCTTATAAATAGCTGTGTTCTACTGGAGGCTGATGTGGACAGTGTAGAAGCATTACTTATTGTGCAACAGTTGAGCTGGGCTTGATACATCTTGCTTACCAAAGTGATTTGTTTCAACCTCAAGAGGATGATGTAACAGGTGCCCACTGTAAGCACTAAGATCAACTCAGATGCTGTTTGACTCTTCCTGGCATAGAGGAAAGTAGCTGGCAGCAGAGGGCTTCTGTAAGACTCAGTTGTAGAGCTCTCATAAAAGCTGTGTTACTGGACACACTTGAGGCCCACAGGAAAGCCCCTGGTGGACAACAGCTGCATGAGTTGTGGAAAAAATATGCGGGTCGCAACTGGGCTTGTGTAGCTATGTGAAACACTGCACTCATTCTTAATCTTTGGAATCGAAGACGTGGCCATTGATTAATTAAATTTAACTAAAACTGCTTTATTGATTCTTAAGGAAATTCGTTGATTACAATAACACAACTGACACAGCCCTGAGAGGCTTAAATACTAAGATTTGTTGGAATTGGAGTTTGTGATAGTTGTTTTAAGACATTGCCATTTAAAAAAAAATGTAGAGTTGGTTGCATCTAGTACCGGTACAAATAAACAGAAACAAAAGGGAAGTACAATTTTGTGTTCAAAGCAACAAGACTTGTTAAATTTTGTGCAGTTGCAAGTTAAAATATTTATTTAAAACATCAATGGTTCATTAAAAATGAAAACACATTAATATAGGCATCAAATATAAAGAGTGACATAGTGCATCATTCAACTATTTGTTTTCCCAAGACTTCATCAGGAGATATTTCAATAATTTGTGGACATTTTTTTAAAAAAAAGTTTAATGTCCATAAGTTGTGCTGGGGGAGTGGGAGACATCACTGACGGTAGTTGTAACATACGGCACATTAATAAATTAAAATATTTTGGCATTGATGGTCCATTGCATCAGTGGAGTTAAAGGGTTTCTGATAGGGAGAGAACAAACTGTAATAATAAATGGCTCTAAATCAACACCGATAACAAACTCGGGTGTACCTCAAGGAACAGTCTTAGGTCCACTACTATTTTTAATATACCGGTACATAGTTTTACCAAATAGCATTAGTACAGGAACAAGTCAGATTATTCGCAGACGATTGCATAATTTATAAAACAAGATAACAGGAATTTTTAAAGAGAATTAGATGGGAATCAAATTGGAGCATGTTTAACCACCCAGAAAAATATCAGTTATTAAGAGTAACAAAAAAAAAACTAAAATTAATACCACGTAGGCCTATCTTATTCATGGCAAACCAGTAACACAGACTTTAAAGTCAAATACCTAGGTGTTATAATAAATGAAAAAACTGTCATGGAATCCCCATATTGATGAAACTACAAAAAAAAATCAAAGCATTAGGGTTTATAAAAAGAAATTTCTATAAATCAAAAACATAACACTTAAAGAAAACATTAAGAAACTGGAGCAGACACAAAATAGAGCCGTGAGATTCATAACAAACGAATATTCACATTTGACTAGAGTAACACCTTTAGTAAAATTTAGAAAGCGTTCAGGATAGAAGACTTAAAAGTAAAGTAGCAATTATACTTAAAACACTGAACAATAATCTTCAAATACAAAAACAAAATTAAAAAAAATACCCAGACACAAAGATTTAGGTACATTTCTCGTTCCATATGCTAGGACAAATTTGTATAAATTCTCCTTCTTCCCTAACGCTATTAGAGCATGGAATAGGTTGCCTGAGCTAGCCAGGAAAACCAGTGACTTGGCAGAATTTAGGTCATTGGTTAATATGCATGACTAAATGCATGACGCGTAGGACGTAACTATCTTCTATTTTGAAGCAACGTCTGTATTATATAAGATACATTAGTTACCGGTATCAGGAAAGGTTGTGTAAAAGCTGCATTGAATAAGGGGCATTATATTGACCTGATATTAGAACTTAAGATAATATTCAGTTCAGGTCTGCTTGAAGAGTGGTAAGCAGAACATTTAGATGTTATGTAGCGCTGTAGTATCCTGCTGGATTAGCAGGGCATTGAGAAGAGTATGGGATCTTAAGGAAGAAATGATGTTCCTTGGAATTAAGAACACAGGTAGCTAGTATTTAAAAAAAATATGTTAAAGGCAGAATTAAAAATCGTCTAAAAAAATTGAATGAATTATAACTTCAAGGCAACATAATTTTTAAAGCTTCTATTCTAATTTCTAGTATATTTTTATGCACCCCACCTCTACAGTAGCCAAACAAACAAAACATTACTACCGACATGTAAAAGTAAAATAGGCAGCCTTGTATGACCAGTGTTAATACAAAACATTACTACCGGGATGTAAAAGTAAAATAGGCAGCCTTGTATGACCAGTGTTAATACAAAACATTACTACCGGGATGTAAAAGTAAAATAGGCAGCCTTGTATGACCAGTGTTAATACAAAACATTACTACCGGGATGTAAAAGTAAAATAGGCAGCCTTGTATGACTAGTCTTAATACAAAACATTACTACCGGGATGTAAAAGTAAAATAGGCAGCCTTGTATGACTAGTCTTAATACAAAACATTACTACCGGGATGTAAAAGTAAAATAGGCAGCCTTGTATGACTAGTCTTAATACAAAACATTACTATCGGCATGTAAAAGTAAAATAGGCAGCCTTGTATGACCAGTGTTAATACAAAACATTACTACCGGGATGTAAAAGTAAAATAGGCAGCCTTGTATGACCAGTGTTAATACAAAACATTACTACCGGGATGTAAAAGTAAAATAGGCAGCCTTGTATGACCAGTGTTAATACAAAACATTACTACCGGGATGTAAAAGTAAAATAGGCAGCCTTGTATGACTAGTCTTAATACAAAACATTACTACCGGGATGTAAAAGTAAAATAGGCAGCCTTGTATGACTAGTCTTAATACAAAACATTACTATCGGTATGTAAAAGTAAAATAGGCAGCCTTGTATGACCAGTCTTAATATATTAGTTATGGTGTGTGTAATGTAAATCAAGTCTTATTGCTAATATATTAACAATATCCAAGCTACGCCACTGACAGCCAACAACAAGATGATATTTAGGATCATAAACACCTTGTTTAGTCTTTGGGCCCTGGACGCAGGTTTGTCCAGAGTTGGTGCACAATTTGTTCCCTGTTTGAGATTGGAGCTCGGCGATCCGGAAGTCTCTAGTCTATCATCCCAAGTCTTGAGAAGCAGGACCACGGCGTTAGCCAGCACTCCAAGGAAGGATAGGACGAAGAGAGAGCTCAAGTAGACCACTGGAAAGTAAGGCAGGGGAGGAAATTAGAAATTATGCAATTTTACAGTAGCGAATCTACATCAAAGCTAAAGTATTAATGTTAAAAATTATGAAAACGGTACCAGGCGGTTTAACCCTTAAAGTGCTGAGCTGTTTGGCAATGAAGACATACAAAATGAAATTACAATGTTCATGCTTAGAGGCTAAACTACCACACGCATCTTAAGGGTTAAAAGTAGGTGAATGTTTCAAATTATCCACAGGGCACAATTTTGTATCTACCGGTACGCGGTACAAACAAATTCATTGCACTGAAAAATTTAACGTTTGTGCGAACAGCTATACAAAGGGATTAGATTATACTATTAATTGTGGAGAAAATGCAATTTTATTAAAAATTCCTAGAGCATTTGACAAAGTTCACCATAGCCTGCTTAAAAACCTGCTACACAGACTAAAATTGAAATTTAGTAAGGGCAATATTAGAATATGCATCCTCTGTTTGGGATCCTTCAACTCAAGAAAACATTAAGAAACTGGAACAGACACAAAATAGAGCAGTGAGAAACAAACAAATATTCCAATTCGATTAGAGTAACACCTTAAGTAAAATCCCTAAACCTAATGAAATACTCAGAAAGACACATACAACGTGTTCCATAATGTAGAACAAACTTACACAAATGCTCCTTCTTCCCTACTGCCATTAGAGCATGGAATGGGTTGCCTGAATCAGCCTGGAAAACCAACGACTTACAAAGTCATTGATTAACATGCATGACTAGACTGACACGTGCGTAGGTCGTAATTATTATTATTTTTTTTTTTTGAAGTAACGTCTGCAATGTACGTGTAAGATAATGCCCGTCAATTTTGTCTACTCAGCATGTTTTTTCATCACAATGTATATTCTGTGAAGTCTACCTCCTGTTATGACATGATTAGGTATTAGTTATTTGTTTCGGGAATAAGGGGAAAGTTTTACTTAGCGACAAGTGACGTGACAGATCTTTAAAAAACAAGAACACTCTAAGTGACGCTACAAAGAAGACGCTTCGTGTAGAGCAGTAGAATAGATATACGGATTTACGGACATAGCTGACATCGGACAATTCCCTTCTTGATTATTAAATATATTTGTTAAACAACATCAGCGTCGACTACATATTTTGATTGTTTCGGCTTTTCGCCGGTGTTACTGAAGTAGTTTGAGTTCAGTGTTACTTCTAGTCAGACGTAGATCTACCCTAGATATATTTCATAGAATCAACACCGCGCGGAAGCCTTAACACTCCTAAATTATACCGGTACGTCCGAAAACATTGCTGCTCAAATCTCTGGATATTCTTTTTTTTTTAGAATTTCAATTTAAAGACATTTTTACCTGTCTTGCAACCAATTCCTTATATTTGTCTGCCTACTTTTGGACCACATTGTGTTCTTTACTCTTAATTTATTAACATGCTAAATTTGTTAAATGCCTAAAGCAAAAGGAGGAAATTTTAAAACTTTGCTCCGAAAGCGACAAAACACCGTCAACAGACTCAACACATTACTTAGAAAACTTTTCAGTACCGGTACCGGGTACATATGAATAATATGATGGAGAGGTGCAGGTACATGTTTGATCACTTTATTGGAAATGGCGTACCGAATGCAAAGAAGGTCCAGTTCACACTTTGATGAACATTTTTTTTTTATCTCCCTGCTTAGTTGTTAACGAGAATGCTCCTCGCCGAGATTCGAACTCAAGATCCCCCAAAACGTAAGTCGAGCCCATTACCTGAACATGTTCAATAAGTCAGTTGTTACTAAAAAATGTTGAATTAAGTTCACCAAGCCTGCCAGTAGTTCGGATTTACCAGTAACAAGAGAAGAACAGGCTACTGCAGGATTTGTCATTTAAAGCGCCATGTGGCGTTTGCAACTTTTAAAAAACAATATAGAGGTTGTTGACTGCACTACGCGCCAACTTGCTATAACTGACATAGAAGCTCGTACCTGGTACGACTGGTCGTATGCGGCTTCAGAACGAGACAGCTGGAGGTCACAAAGGCCGCGGGATATACATTTGAGACCAAAAGAAAATCCGCTGTCGAGGACAGACGTCGACGGCGAAAAAAAAATCTAAATCGACCACAAGTGGAGAATGGTTATGACTGTCTGGGTGTGGCAAAATATGTAGGTCACAGGTGGGGCTACGTAACCATGGGAAATACTGCATTTCTCATTAATCTTCGGATTCGAAGACAATCCTTATTTATTATTACTTCTCTCACATTCAATGCGGCAGCCAAAGTAGGGTATCAGCCAAACTGTACACCCCATCCCATAATTTTAAACCTTCATACTTTTTTAACTTCCGTCTCATCTTTCTTTTCTTTCGTTTTTTTTTTTTTTTTTTTTTAAATATTCTACTGCTAGATGCAGCCTACCTAGAACAGAGAGATTTATGGACGTCTGCGGAAGTTTCTCTGAGATGTAATCAATTGAGACGGCAAAGGACAGCAGCAGAGTGATGGACACCATTAGCTTTTCTGGCTCCTCAGGTGACAGGAGAAATGGCACAGCACACATGACAGCCAGCATCGTGATTGGAACCATCACACTGCGCAGAGAACAAAATACCGGTATCTACATTGATCTACAGATATTTAATGGGATATATAGGTCGAGCTACAGATACAACATGCAGAGCTACAAATATCTTTACGACATACGGATTTATAAATATGTAGGCCTATAAGACATATTGATCTAAAGATATCTATAAAGACGTATTGATTTAAAGATATATAAAGAAGACTGCATATTGATCTGCAGACTTCTATGACATACCGATCTACAAATATCTATATGACATATTGATCTACAGACATAACATATAGATATTCATGACATATTGATGTACAGATTTCTGTATAGCATATTGATCTACAGATATTGCTATCTACATGGCATGCTGATGTACAGGGTCATGTGTTATTATAACATTAATTAAAAAGCAAGCGTTGGCAGACTTAGCCTATAACATAATTTTACTTCACTCTAGGATGTGTGGTAGGTTATAGCCTTTGGAGTGTCCCTTCGACGGTTTAAGGTTCGAACCCTGGCCACTGTAATCCCCAGCCACTCTGCAGATTTTGGCCAGGACGTAGAAATCTTCAATCCTAATGTTACGTCTGAAACTGACATGTCAAGAATCAAAAAGATCTGTAGTCTATACTCTGTGATGCACCTTCCACCCACCTGCACCTATTCTTTGTTCTGTTAAACCATCTTTCTCCCCTCCCCTCTGAGTTTTGCATTGAACAGAATCTCAATCCCAGGCACGTCCATTCTTAATGCTGTTTACCCATCGCTTTCTCTGTTTACTGTTTCCCGAACGAAGGACTTCGGTCAGCTGGTCATCGTAGGACCGGACCAACGTGACGCACATTGCTACGGGTATGACGTAGTTAAAAAAAAGTTGAATTGATGTAAAGGTCATCTGATTCTGTGACCTACGGTTAACGAGGGTGTCATGTGGTCAGTACAACGACCAACCGCCTTTACTTTTCCCCAACTAATGTCAGGTACCCATTCGAGCTGGGTGAACTCAGAGGCGCACAAGGGTGCCGAAATAAAAATCCCAGTCTTCATCAGGATTCGAACCCGGGACCCCCGGTTCAGGAGCCAAGCGCTTTACCGCCCAGCCACCGCGCCTCCCCATGACGTAGTGAACTCTTTTATTCTTAAAGAAACGTCTGTAAATGTAATAAAAAGATAATACAATATCTGCATTATGTCTTAGAACTCAACCACTTACGTCAAGATAAGATATTCTGGCCGTCTGGTCAATTTGATGGGGAAGTTTAAAAATCTATAGACCGCTCCGTTGTAGGGAGATCTGGTTAGCTGTGGCTCAGGGTACTCAATGTAATACTGGCTGTGGCTCAAGACTCGGAACAACTCCAGCGATGGTTTCCCTGCCTTTAGCTATGAGACAAATGACGCCATCAAACTCTCGGAGACAAACAGTTTGAGAATAAATATAACATGTATAGAAACGAGAGTATATGTGCTTGCGGATGTTTTATATTATTATTTAAAAGTACATTGCGTAATACGTATGTGTTTGTTTAGCAAGAGTATTGTGGGCATATTAAAAGCATTTAAAAACTGATTCATTTATAATTCAACATCATGTATCAATTTATTAACATATTCTATTTTATATGGTAGGCCTACCCAGGGCCGGCCCTAACAATTTCTGGGCCCTATGCGAAACGAAATGAGAAGCCCAGTATAGTTATGGATAAGCATACATAGTGATGTCAAAGTTAAGAATTTGTATTACAAAATACATTCGTCTTTGCAATACATTTTTATTAAATGTTTTAAAATGCCGATAATAAATATTTTTGGTTAAATAGCCATAGTTTTTTTTTTATAAAGCATTTATATTGGCTTATTATCATGTTCTACAAAAAAAGTAAAGATCCGTCCATTTTTCATGGTGGAAGTCACGATTTGATAATGTGGCCTCAATCTACCTCTTTCTAGAAACGGGGTCAGGCGGCGCCTTCGACATTGGGGTCACGGAGGTCACGGGTCAGGTCGAATAAGTCGCAGAACAAACAAGTGTTAATTAAAACCATCCAATCAGAGAAAGAGGTCAGGAAATAAGGTCACATACGTCAGTTTCTAGAAGGTCATAGCTAATAAAAATATTTAGAAGTTTCTATGATTCTGGAAAAGACAGCATATCTACAAGTCTACCTACCAGCCTACCTACCATCCTATCTACCTACCTACTTACCAGCCTATCACTTTAGCTTTTTATACAACGGCTTTTAAAAATAGTTTTAGAGTGGATTCTTAGATCAATTTTATTATTATTTTTTGATTTGGCTAGACTGACTGATGGTAAGACAATGTACAATCCTTCATGCAGTCACCTACTTCGACACATGATTCAGGATAGACCCAGGAGGTCAGGTTGATACCACACACACTGACATCAAACGGATAGTTGGAGATGTCCACCTACAGAAGTAAACAGTCAACATTTACTGTCCAATATTCCAGTCCAATATGCAAACATGCATAGTCACTATTCTACATGTCAATTACTATTTTCCACTCCATGGAGTCCATCATTGACAACGTACAGTTCAATATTCATTACCTACATTGAACATGAAACACTTGCAATCCAATATTCATGAACAATAGTCCAATATTCAACATGTACAGTCCAATCAATATTCCTTCACTACAGTCCAATATTTCTTACCAACAGTCTAATGTTTATTACCCGCAGTCCAATATTCAATATGTACAGTCCAATATCGAAAATGTCTATACGCTTTTAGTTGCCACTTAAAAAAAAACACATTAAAACTTTAAGAATAAAAAGATTATATTGTTAGTCAACGTTGTATGTGCGATTTAATTTAACTCTTTCTCTCTGTAATTATTTACCACATTCTGGTGGAATCAACGCTGGTATCGTCAGTTAGGAGAGAAAGAGTTAAAGGCTAGAGTTACTAGACCTTCTTAAAAATATTGAGATATTTTAGAGTGACTCGCACTTCGACGCACAACAAGAAGAGATTAATTAATATTAATACTGCTGTTTTTTTAACACAGATTCTTTATATCAACTGACTCTGTCTGTCTGGTACAAATCTTGTTCACACTATTTGTCCCATTTCCTATTTTCCAATCAGGTTGAAACTTTGCACTATTATTCAATGTCCATAACACATAAATCATTCGAAAAAATTATTTGATCAATTAGTCGCAATTAATTAATTTTGTTTTATAAAGAGACAGTAATAGCTAAGGGAAGGTACGCTTAGAAGATTCGGTCGTTAGCTGAACATTGGAAACTAACAAAAGATAGCCATAAAGCCTTCTGTTTTTATAAACACTTGTATTGATCAGTGACAAGCGTGTCGGCTTTGAGTCCTGGAGGGTCGAGACTTCGAGAACGATTTTTTTTTATTGCTATTGAAAGGGCAGCGGAAACCTTCTCCCAGATACCCACACACAGAGGAGAGAAACAGAAGAGAGAAACAGTAGAGAGAAACAGAAGAGAGAAAGAGAAGCAAGAAACAGAAGAGAGAAACAGTAGAGAGAAACAGAAGAGAGAAACAGTAGAGAGAAACAGAAGAGAGAAAGAGAAGCAAGAAATAGAAGAGATAAACAGAAGCAAGAAACAGAAGAAAAAAGAAGAGAGAAACAGAAGTGAGAAACAGAAAAGAGAAACAGAAGAGAGAAAGAGAAGCAAGAAACAGAAGAGAGAAACAGAAGAGAGAAACAGTAGAGAGAAAGAGAAGCAAGAAATAGAAGAGATAAACAGAACCAAGAAACAGAAGAAAAAAGAAGAGAGAAACAGAAGAGAGAAACAGAGAGAGAAACAGAAGAGAGAAACCAAAGAGAGAAACAGTAGAGAGAAACAGAAGAGAGAAACATAAGCAAGAAACAGTTTTTTTTAACTAATTCAATTCTCTAATGGCAATAGGGAAAAAGGAGCACTGGTATGAAATTGTTCTAGCGTATGGAAAAGCAATGTGCTTTTATCTTTGTGTCTGTCTCGGTATTTTATTAAGTTTTATAGTTCAGTGGTCGCAAACAGATTGTGCATATTGTAATATTGGTCAAACCAAAGTTAAATATCGGTTAAGTTTTATGTTATAGTTTGATTTGTGAACATTTCTTTTAATAAACCCTATTATTTGACTATTGTCTAAAGTTATGCATTTAAAACGGGTCTATACAAATAACTAATGAAAAATTAAGAAAAAATTATAAATGGTGAGGCCTTACAGTTCCATTTCTTTTAATGCTAAAAGCATAACTGTTACCATTTAAAAAAAAAAAAGCCGTATATGTATAAAATCACACCAGATTTTATTCACGAGTTGCCTACCTTGCAGGTGACGCCCATGTTGACCAGAGGCTCCCATCTCACGGTGCCGTTGGAGGAAACTGTCACAATCAGATTCTCCTCACCGAGATACACTTTATCTGCGACACTTTATCAGTGACATGAGTAGACATTAGATACAAAAATCATTGCTTATAACAGGGGTCCCCAACCCGTGGGTCGCGACCCCTTGAGGGGTCGACTGTCGATTTGTCAGGGGTCGCCTAAGACCATCGACAATATGGATTGTATTTATTGTATTCTTCTATTGCTGTGTATGTTATTGGGGGGAGGGGGTCGCGGCAGAGTGGGGTGGGATAGCAAAAAGGGGTCGCCGAGCTTAAAAGGTTGAGAACCGCTGGCTTATAATGTATAGACATTAGACACAGGGCCGGATTGAAGTACGTGGAGCCCCCGGGGGCAGAATTTTTGTGAAGGCCCCTACTCTTTTTTCCAAAGCTTTAATAAAAACCCAACTATTCATTTAACTCTTTCTCTCCGTAATTATTTTTTCTCTTTCCAATATAATTTTTCGTTTCGTTCATTTGTATTTCACTATCCTGCTTTTTATGTTTGCTGTCAGAGAATGTTATATTTGGTATTGAGTTATAGGAGAATGCAATGCTCTTTTTTTACACAACACAAATTAAAGTTTATAAATCCGAAAATTAATTGAGTTTAATGGGCGTCGAATCAACGTTGGCATCGTCGATTGGGAGAGTTTAAAAAAATGTACTAATGTCTTCTAGTGTAACTGAGTTGTTTATTTTCTGCGTGTGTCCAGCGTGTAAGAAGGTCATGTCCAGTGTGTGTGTGTGTTCATAGTACTTAAACAAGGTCATGTGAGACGTGTTTGTGCTCGTTCACTGTCTACTGCAGGGGTTCTCAACCTGTGTTTCGCGACCCCTTTGGGGGGTCGAATGACCATTTGCCAGGGGTCGCCTAAGACCATCAGAAATTTTGGTTTTTCGTCTATTTTTCTTACATTTTTTTTGTCATACGATTTCTTAGTGTTATGTCAAGCCCATTTGTACCATAGATGGTATACATTAAAGACAAACTTGTTTTTATAATTTAAGAACAACTGTATTTTACATTTAATAAAATTACATAAAGCTTTTGATGTGCAGATAATAAATACATCATGGATATCAGAAATATACAGTGCTTTTTTTTTAAAAGAAATAGGTGCCGGTACTCAATAATAGATTAATAATAAACTTTAAAATACAAGAAAAGTAATATTTTTTTCCCCACATTGAAAAAGGTGCCGGTATGCCGTACCGGTGCGTACCGTCACAATTTGATTGATTTTATAACACTATCAAAACTACATTTAGGGCCTACCTCGGTCTATGAACAAATGAATTGTAGCTTACGGTAGGGGTCGCCGTGGAGAATCGTATTAGGGGGTCGCCGAGCTAAAAAGTTTGAGAACCGCTGGTCTTCTGCAATCTTGTTAAATACAGCCGATATGTTTGTATTTTAGTAGAGTTATTTCATTACTATTTGAGACGCCATTAGGAAGCATTTTATTGGTAGTGGAGTGCTTACATTCATTACCACTTCCGGCAATGACAACCTTGCGAACTCTGACAACCAGTCCAACCCCTGGCCTTCACGTCTGGCTCAGATATCGAGTCCGGCGGAACTGTTCTCACTAACAGGAGAAGGGGCAATAGCGAGTAACTGGCGCCTTAACTAGTAAGCTTCGGGCAGGAGGGGGCTCGTTAGCTTTGACTGGCTAGGAGAAGGAAAACTCTGAATTCAAACCTCTGTTGTCTTGCAGCTATACCCAATCATGGGAAAGGCTTCGGGGAGTCAACCCTGAGGAAAAATCAGGAGCTGGCGACCCTAAGGCAGTTTGCAGCACCCAGTGCTACACCCTGGCAGAACCTGCGAGGCCACTGTGTATCGGCGCAGCCGTTCCTTTTGGATACATCAGCTGCGTGGAGAGAGGGGGGGGGGAAACTGATGTGTGGGCGACATCGTTCCGACCACAACGAATGCATTCATCTCATTTCCATGAGATGATCCATAGTCGCTTCGCCATAGAACAATGAAGCTAAAAGTTGATGAAGACATTGAAGCTAAAAGTTGATGAAGACATTGAAGCTAAAAGTTGATGAAGACATTGAAGCTAAAAGTTGATGAAGACATTGAAGCTAAAAGTTGATGAAGATATTGAAGCTAAAAGTTGATGAAGACATTGAAGCTAAAAGTTGATGAAGACATTGAAGCTAAAAGTTGATGAAGACATTGAAGCTAAAAGTTGATGAAGACAATGAAGCTAAAAGTTGATGAAGACATTGAAGCTAAAAGTTGATGAAGACATTGAAGCTAAAAGTTGATGAAGACATTGAAGCTAAAAGTTGATGAAGACATTGAAGCTAAAAGTTGATGAAGACATTGAAGCTAAAAGTTGATGAAGACATTGAAGTTAAAGTTGATGAAGACATTGAAGCTAAAAGTTGATGAAGACATTGAAGCTAAAAGTTGATGAAGACATTGAAGCTAAACGTTGATGAAGACATTGAAGCTAAAAGTTGATGAAGACATTGAAGCTAAAAGTTGATGAAGTCATTGAAGCTAAAAGTTGATGAAGACATTGAAGCTAAAAGTTGATGAAGACATTGAAGCTAAAAGTTGATGAAGACATTGAAGCTAAAAGTTGATGAAGACATTGAAGCTAAAAGTTGATGAAGACATTGAAGCTAAAAGTTGATGAAGACATTGAAGCTAAAAGTTGATGAAGACAATAAAGGTAAAAGTTGATGAAGACATTGAAGCTAAAAGTTGATGAAGACATTGAAGCTAAAAGTTGATGAAGACACTGAAGCTAAAAGTTGATGAAGACATTGAAGCTAAAAGTTGATGAAGACACTGAAGCTAAAAGTTGATGAAGACATTGAAGCTAAAAGTTGATGAAGACATTGAAGCTAAAAGTTGATGAAGACATTGAAGCTAAAAGTTGATGAAGACATTGAAGCTAAAAGTTGATGAAGACATTGAAGCTAAAAGTTGATGAAGACATTGAAGCTAAAAGTTGATGAAGACATTGAAGCTAAAAGTTGATGAAGACATTGAAGCTAAAAGTTGATGAAGACATTGAAGCTAAACGTTGATGAAGACATTGAAGCTAAACGTTGATGAAGACATTGAAGCTAAAAGTTGATGAAGTCATTGAAGCTAAAAGTTGATGAAGACATTGAAGCTAAAAGTTGATGAAGACATTGAAGCTAAAAGTTGATGAAGACATTGAAGCTAAAAGTTGATGAAGACATTGAAGCTAAAAGTTGATGAAGACATTGAAGCTAAAAGTTGATGAAGACATTGAAGCTAAAAGTTGATGAAGACAATGAAGCTAAAAGTTGATGAAGACATTGAAGCTAAAAGTTGATGAAGACATTGAAGCTAAAAGTTGATGAAGACACTGAAGCTAAAAGTTGATGAAGACATTGAAGCTAAATCTTGATGAAGACACTGAAGCTAAAAGTTGATGAAGACATTGAAGCTAAAAGTTGATGAAGACATTGAAGCTAAAAGTTGATGAAGACATTGAAGCTAAAAGTTGATGAAGACATTGAAGCTAAAAGTTGATGAAGACATTGAAGCTAAAAGTTGATGTAGACATTGAAGAAGTTGACTAGTTTATAATGGAGAACGCTATTATTGAAACCAGAAATTCTCTGAACGATTGAATTTAAAGCTTTGAAGTAAAAAAAACAAACTTTTCCTCAATGCAAGGGTGTTATTTTTCAAGAGTCACAAACTCACGAATTATAGACTAATTTGTACTCACGAATTATAGACTACTTTGTACTTACGAATTATAGACTACTTTGTACTTACGAATTATAGACTGCCATGTCAGGTTTCCAGACACGTTCTTGCTTGACATAAATTCGATCGATGTTGTCATATTTCTCTGGATTCCAGGTCAACTTCTCGTCCGTCCACATCTGACGTCAAGAAATAACACCCACTCACACATTAGTCACATCTGACGTCACGAAACAACACCCACTCACACATTAGTCACATCTGACGTCACGAAACAACAGCCACTCACACATTAGTCACATCTGACGTCATGAAATAACAACACCCACTCACACATTAGTCACATCTGACGTCACGAAATAACACCCACTCACACATTAGTCACATCTGACGTCACGAAACAACACCCACTCACACTTTAGTCACATCTGACGTCACGAAACAACAGCCACTCACACATTAGTCACATCTGACGTCACGAAATAACAACCCACTCACACATTAGTCACATCTGACGTCATGAAATAACAACACCCACTCACACATTAGTCACATCTGACGTCACGAAATAACACCCACCCACACATTAGTCACATCTGACGTCACGAAACAACACCCACTCACACATTAGTCACATCTGACGTCACGAAACAACACCCACTCACACATTAGTCACATCTGACGTCACGAAACAACACCCACTCGCACATCAGTCACATCTGACGTCACGAAATAACACCCACTCACACATTAGTCACATCTGACGTCATGAAATAACAACACCCACTCACACATTAGTCACATCTGACGTCACGAAATAACACCCACTCACACATTAGTCACATCTGACGTCACGAAACAACACCCACTCACACATTAGTCACATCTGACGTGACGAAACAACACCCACTCACACATTAGTCACATCTGACGTCACGAAATAACACCCACTCACACATTTGTCGTACTGATTGATTATTTCTGAAGCATACACATCCATACACATCTACACTCACACACAGACTCAGCATTGACACATCAGATTCACAACAGAAACACAACGGTTTCCATAGAAACAACAGACTCACCATTGATATGAAACCACACAGGTGTAGAAAATGATGTCTGATATCCTGTAAGATAAAAAGTCATACTATTAAACGAATCAAATAACTGACCCATACTTGAAATAAATAAATACAAAGAAATAAATAAGGCTTGTTATCAAGTCCAAAGATTGGTGAGGAATGCAGTATTTCCCGTGACCTACATATTTTGCCACATCCAGGGTTAGCATAACCATTGTCCGCGGGTGGTCGAATTAGAATTTCTTTTCGCCGTCTGCGTCTGTCCTCGACAGCGGATTTTCTTTTAATCTCAAATGTGTATCCGCGGCCTTCTTGAGTGACCTCCAGCTGTCTCGTTCCGATGCCGCATGCAACTAGGTGCTCTCTTCTATGTCAGCTGAGGCAAGTTGGCGCCTAAACTGGTCTTTGAAGCGTTTCCGTGGGGCGCCTCTGTTACGTCGACCACCTTTTAGCTCACCAAAAAAAAGACTGCCTTTGGCATACGCTCGTCTCCCATTAAGGTATACGTGTCTTGCCCAGCGTAGTTGTCGGACCCTAAGAAGTCCCTCTATACTGTCCATACCGGCGTTCGCAAAGATATCACTGTTTGTAGTGCGGTCTTGCCACCGAAATAAATAAATACTACAGTAATGACATGTTTGTTTCGCAATTAAAAGTTATCCTAATTGTGGCATCCAATGACACAACAGACAGCTCTCTCACTGAGTCTTTCATACCAGTCTTTCAGGGGTACACAAGATGTATTTGAAGAACTTCTTGTCTTGATTCTCACTGTCTAGAGTAGTCTACACCAATGTTAGAATATGCGTCCTCTGTTTGGTACTTGGGATCCTTTAACTATAGAAAACATAAAGAAACTGAAATAGATGAAAAATAGAGATGCTAGATCCTTCATCTTCGCCTATCCTTTAGTCTGATGGAGAGTTGGGGCACCACACAAGATATGGCGAACGCTTTTCTCCATTCCTCTCTGTCTTTCGTCTTGAATAGAATCTTATCTTATCTTATATAATACAGACGTTACTTCAAAAAAGAAGATGATCACGTCCTACGCGTCATGCATTTAGTCATGCATAAATAAAAAAGTCATGACTTAAATTCTGCCAAGTCACTGGTTTTCCTGGCTAGCTCAGGCAACCCATTCCATGCTCTAATAGCACTAGGGAAGAAGGAGTATTTGTACAAATTTGTCCTAGCATATGGGATGAGGAATGTGCCTTTATCTTTGTGTCTTTCAGAGTATTTTATTAAATCTCAATGGCAGGCCCATCCATTCTTTTATATTGTCTTCCCATCACTTTCTCTGTCTGCTTCTTCTTCTTTTTTCCTGGTACTGTTCCCTGAAGGAGAGTGTCTGCCAGCCTCGAGGGCCTTGTAATATGGCCATAGAGTTTTAGTTTGCATTTTTTGACAGTAATTAGCAGGTCATCGTGGGGTCTAATCTCTGTACTAATCCTGTCTCTATACTCTTAGTTTGTGATGCGGTCTTTGCATGTGATACCTGAGATCTTTCTGTAGCATGTCAATTCCATTGCTAGGATTTTAGCAACAAGGAATATACACATTGAACTTAAGTGGCATTATTAGTACATTTATTTAATTTAGAGACAATGTAAAGACTAAATGGTAAAGTAACAAAAATACAAAATAGCAATGAACCATAACTTACAAATAAACGCATAGAAAGAGACTGTTGGAAACTTAAAAATTGAGACACATTTCTTTTTCCATATGCTTGGAGAACTTCTTTTAATTGCTCTTCTTTCCATACTGCCGTTAGACAGTGGAGCGGGTTGAACGAATCCCCAAGACTTAGCCGAGTTTAAGTGTCTTATTAACATACGCGACTAGAAAGGGGTCAAAAGAACGCCTGTAATATCTAGGACTCAGCCAGAGCCAACGGAAGTGGATACAAAACCACTTCCTGACTAGTAATTGTCACTGCGCATGCTCTGAATTCTATTTTAAGGTTTATCGTATCTTATAAATTACCGCTGTTCCTTCTTAACAGAAGATAATTACGTCATTGGTCTTCCTGGCTTATTCAGGCAACTCATTCCATGTTCCAATGGCAGTAGGGAAGACACTAGGGAAGAAGGAACACTTATATGACTTTGTCCTAGCATATGAAATAAGAAATGTGCCTTTATCTTTGTATCTTTGTATTTTTATTAGGTTGTGTATTGTATTAGTAAGTTAAATAAAGCAAGTAGCTAAAAGCAGCGGTTCTCAACCTTTTATGCTCGGCGACCCCTTTTTACAATCCCCTACTCTGCCGCGACCCCCCCCCCCCCGCACACACACATATACACAGCAATAGAAGAATAGACAATAACAATCCTTATTTTCGATGGTCTTAGGCGACCCCTGGCAAAGTGTCAATCGACCCCCAAGGGGGTCGCGACCCACAGGTTGAGAACCCTGAGCTAAAGTAATAATAAAAGTAATCTTTTTTTTTTTTAAAGAAATCCTCTCACTAGAATATTTTTCATTGACTTTGTTAAATAGCAAGCCTAAGCAGGATATTGGGAGTTAGTTGGCTCCCCAAAAATATCTACTGTCAACTTGTGAAACAGAACTAATTTAGCTCTTTCTCTCCGTAATTATTTACCACATTCTGTTGGAATCAACGTTGGTATCGTCTGTTAGGAGAGAGAAGGCGCTAAGCAGAAAGTCATAGTCCAAGACTAATAAAAACGTAACTGGAGTTGGATAGAAAACGCATTGTACATCAACTACAAATGTTGCAAATCAGGCACTTGAATGCTTTCCGCTGAGAAAGAGGAAGCTGGGCAAGCCCAAGTAACCCTGGAGGAGGCCAGTCGTCAACGAGGCTAAATGGGATGACAGTGGAACCAATGAAGAACGCTGCTAAGAACCAAATCTGATTGCATTCGCATGACATTCTACATTCGTGTATCATTATTAAAGATATGCATTTTTTTTTGTTTCAAACTAGGTGTAATTATTTGTGCTTAAAAAAGTGACACAAAAATAATTCTTTCTCTTTTCATGAGTTATCGTTCTTTACCAATTCCGTTAAATAAGCCACGCTAAGGGTGGCAATCACTTCTGTTGGCATCGTGTAGTTGAAATATGGACGAACTTCCGGATTATAATCAGCAAACAAGTCTTGGTGCAGACGATAATACACGTCGACTCCACCGAAGGCCTGACCTGGAGACGACACACAAATAACCTTCACATTTTACCTGACGTTTGTTTTCGATATGGTTAACAATATTGACTCAATTAAAACACAAAAGTAACTTATAAACTCATTTTCTTATCTGACTATGTGCTCACAACTGGTACACAGGAGATTTCTTATCTTATAAAATAAAATTTCTTCTGAATTATTGATATGAAAACAAAATGCAACAATGAGGTTAAAGAGACAAATAAAAACTATGATTTCAACGAAAGCTTAACGAAAAAAAATGTTTTTTTTTTGTTTACATTCCTGATGACGTGTATTGTTCTTAAAAGATCAAAAATGTCACAGATGAAACAGTGAACTTATTGTACTTTGTTCTATTTAGCTGAATTTTGTTGAATACAGAAATACGGGGATTTAATTCATCTTGAATCTTATGTTTTGTAAATAAACGTCTGCTTTATCAGCAGCAGACGACTTGGCTGGCTAGGTCTCATTCATAGAATGCCTCAAGGTCGAGTTCCACAAGACAAGCTGTATGGCGATCTAACAGAAGGCAGGAGAGCCGCTGGTCGTCCACTCTTACGGTATACAGATGTATGCAAACGCGACATGAAGTTCTTTAAAGTCGACACTAGCAGCTGGGAAAAGGTGTCACTGGATAGATCTACATGGAGAGATAGCATAAAGGAAGGGTCCAGGATTGCTGATGCCATACACCAATAGTAGTAGAAAGAAGGGTGAAAGTGCAACGGCGCCTGGTGATTACAGATGCCCAACCTGCGACCGCAGCTGTGTACCAAGGATTGGTCTCTTTAGTCACACAAGAAGTTGCAAAGGGAAAAGATCGTCTCTTGAGACGTAAAATGCCACAGAAATGGAAAGGCTACGGGAGACAACCCTGAGGAAAAATCAGGAGCTGGTGACTCTTAGGCAGATTGTGGAACACTGTGCTACAGCCTAGCAGAACCTGCGGCGCTACCGATTCCAAACTGTATCGGATATTTCCGTTCCTCTTGTCACATCAGCTGTGTGGAGAGGGAGGGGGGAACTGCTGTGTGGGTGATATTGTCCCCGCCATAAATAATGCCCAGGCATTCATCTGGCTTCTTGGGATGGAGTTTAGTAGTTACGACTGAAGGAGGCCAACTAACAAACGTATTAGACAGTGAAGGCATTAGACTGTGAAGCCATTAGACAGTGAAGGCATTAGACAGTGAAGCCATTAGACAGTGAAGCCATTAGACAGTGAAGCCATTAGACAATGAAGCCATTAGACAGTGAAGCCATTAGACAGTGAAGCCACTAGACAGTGAAGCCATTAGACACTGAAGCCACTAGACAGTGAAGCCATTAGACACTGAAGCCACTAGACAGTGAAGCCATTAGACAGTGAAGCCACTAGACAGTGAAGCCATTATACAGTGAAGCCATCACACAGTGAAGCCATCACACAGTGAAGCCATTAGACAGTGAAACCATTAGACAGTGAAGCCATTAGACACTGAAACCATTAGACTGTGTTTAGTCATCATGTGTCACACTGGAAGTAGTTCCTATGATTAGTCTCTTAGAGTCTAGATTGTAATATTGCGCACACATGCTGTGCCGAACAACCCTCTTACAAATAGGTCACAATGTTCATTATATCATTGATAATACGTTCTTTTTTTACGAGTGATAAAGACATTTCTATGAAAGAAAGATTAATCATTTCTCCCACGAGAGATTTCTCCCATTTTCCATTCTCTTATCAAGCTGGAACTTTGCACAGTTATTCTTCTTATCTTATATTTTACAGACGTTACTTTAAAAAGACAATTACTACGTCCTACGCATTTCATGTGTCGATCTAGTCGTGCATGCTAATCGATGACTTAAGCTCTGCTAAGCCGTTGGTTTTCCTGTCTGATTCATTGACGACTAACCAATCAGTTAATCAGTTAGATGTAATTAATTAATTTTGTTTCATATCGATATGTATGAGCTAAGCTAAGGGAATATAAGTCTTGTCTACAGAATAAATTCGTTCGCTAAAAATTGTAAACTTTTTATTTTATACTATATAACCTATTTATAAGTACTTGTATAGCTCAGTGGCTGACGTGTTGGTCTTCCATTATGAAGACTCGAGACGTCTAGTTCGAATTCAGACTTGAGCAACTTTAGAAAAAAAAAGCTTTTGAAAAGGCAGCACAGAAGCCTTCTCCCACCTCCCTCCCCTCCCCCAACTGGTCTACAAAGCTGATTCTGTAAGCATGAAAGTCTCGCTAAACAAAAGCAATATTAATACAAATACGTCCAATCGCCTACATTTATTATTGCTTCTCTAAATCTATTAAAAAATGAGTTCCATAATTGATTCAAATAATTTGTACTATTTCACTCAATAAATCTTTCGCGTAATGTCTTATTTGTTTTGGTTTATTAAAGATTACATTTTTTTTTCTAAGTGAAATTAAGGATGGTGGGGTTTACGGAGGCATGAGAGCATTTTAGTTTAAAATTTTATTTTTTTTCTACAGAACAAAATTGTTTCAAATTATTACTAAATACTATTGTTTTTTTTTTGAGTGTTCAAAGCTGTTTATTTATTAAGAGATTTCATCTATAATGTAAACTATTGTTGAATTATCAGTTTAATGAGTAGCTCTACAATTTTAGCTAACGAAAGTAGGTTTAATTGTGATCTATCATCAACAATCATTGTGTGATTTAAGATAGGTGAGAGATTAGTAGAATAGAATACTTACTTGACATTATAGCACTCCATAAAACTATCAACAGTGAAAACATTTCTCGGTTTGAGTAGGTTATAAGCACAGAGGTTACAATACTAAGGGGAAATAATCTAGACAATTTCGGTACAATAAAAAAGGGAAGTAATCTAAATAGCAATGCTTCAAGAGATTTGATCGGATTCACTTTGCATGAGTTCGTAACATAAATTATTTTTGATCCTTTTAAAACAATGTTTAATTTGACACTCCACTAATAACATTCGGTACTTTTATTTAAATTCTTGTTTCCGTTCACCTGTTTTATCTTATACTATTTGAAAAATATCTGCCCCAAAGGATTAATAGTTCTGCATTAAAAAGTAATTCTCTTTTCAATTGTAAACACAAACTAGACTTTTAAAAGTAATCCACTTTTCAATTGTTTATGTTAGCTCTATTTTTAAAAGTAATTCGCTTTTCAATTGTTTATGATTTAATACTTGTGAATTATGAGAACTTACAAATAAAAACATATAAAAAAAAAAGCCCACAAAAGAGGCAAGATGGCCCAAAAAAAGAGGCACATAAAGCCCAAAAAAGAGGCAAAGAAAAGAGGCCTAAGGCCCAAGGATTCCTATGATGATAAAGCTAAAACTGAATAGCGCAAATTCTGAGGTTTCCTTTAAGAAAATTTTTTTTAAAAATTCACTTTTAATCATTCCCTACATCTAAAATAAAGAGTCACTATTGCTTAAAAATGAACACTATGAACTTTTCATACAAACTAGAAACTATTTTAGCTATTAGAAATAATCTTTGAATACACTATTGAGAATTAACAAATGATTTGTTAAGCTACACAGCTAGCTACTCTTGCGGCTTAATTCCACAGAATAAAAGAAACATAACCACTGGGAGACGACAACAGACCATAATATTAATAGTCATGATCCAAGGGGGATAATCACAAGCCATTATAATAGACATATATCAAAGGGGATTAATAACAAGCCATAATTGATCTCAATAAAAAAAAAATTCCTAAATGTTACAGACAATGTATCCTTGATGAGCCAATTCTGTAATTTACAGTTTTAATCTCTTCAAATATATGTGTTTGTTTTAAGTCGAACCTAATGTGAATTTCTGTTTGTATAATCGCGTAAAGAGCAATGACCTATACCCACGTTTTGGCAAAGTGTTTGTGTTTTGTGTTTGTAGTCTGTCAAGCGGTCTAATGCAAATGAACAGCGATTCATCAATAATGCAGTAGAACTGTATCAGATGGGCAGCTAGATATGTCTCCTGGGTATAACAACGGGCAAGTCTAGTTCACGGGGCGGGGAGCTGATGGTCAAATGTCAGGCGATGATTTTGAGCCCTTGGAGAAAGCGATCAGCAGACGTGCTGGTTACAATGTTTTCATTGGTTAAAAAAAAAATGTCCATTTCTCGCGTGACTTCCGTTAGGTCCATGCCACTTGGGTTAGAAGAGAATTGAATGGGTTGCCTGAATCAGCCAGGAAAATCAACGACTTTGCAGAGTTTAAGTCACTGATTAACATGCATCACTAAGAATAACACTAATATGCTGGGTGTAGATCCTTTTTTTTGTCCTCATCATACTCAGATAATGAACACATCACACGTGTAACTCAAGAACCTGTGACACACATAATTCATAACAAAAGACACACATGAACACATGAATGCTTGACACATGAACACATGACACAGGCGAACAATTCACACAAGCAACTAAAGAACCTGTGACACACATAATTCATAACACAGGCCACACATGAACACATAACTAAGATGAAGACACCACAGAATGAGCATATGACTTGCATCAGGGACGGACTGGGTGTCAAAGTCGGCACACGCATTATCATACCATTCTGTCCACAAATTGACTGCCGTATAATGTACATCTATTTTTACCTGCCCTCATAATAATTTAACTTTCCTCCGTAGCTTACATGAAAATATGTGTTCAGATGGACCTAATTTCAGGTATTGTATTGCTACATCTTAAGAGGTTCATGACGGCTTGCATAAATGAGTGTACCCTGAAAATGGAAGACCTGCAGCTCTCCTGCCTTCTATAAGATCATCATACAAAATAATTTTTTTTAAAGAACTAGTTGTAGGGCCGGCCTTAGGGCACTGCAGCCTATGCGACAGCAGTGGGCCCCACACTTTCATAGGCCCCACGCTAATCAAAAGTGTAAATTATAAAATTAAACTATTTTATAATTTATAACAGATCCCGATTTACCAGGAGCTCCTGGAAATCTCCAAAAATTGCAAAATATACGAAAAAGTCCTGGAAATCTCAGGAAATTATAGCAAAGAAGAGTTAATTTTCTAAACAAACACTTAATTTTCACTTAATATCCGTATCCCTACCCAAACTGGGCAGTGCGCAATCCGTTTCGCATAGTGACCAGCAATGGTTAAGTCCGGCCCTGCTAATTAGTGACAGGTGAATACAGAGAAGATTATTTATTCTACCCCCCCCCTCTTTTTTTTTCTTCGCAAAAGTTACGAGGGGTAACTCTAGTCCGACTTACAGAAATAAAAGAGTTATCTTTCCAAGACTTTTGATGGTGTCTAAACTAGATGCAGAGTAAATGACGTTGTGCATGTTCCTTCAATATGAGATTCATCAAGGTTCTTGTATCGGTTGAACCAAGCTGCTGAGGAAACCAGTCAGTGCTAAAAGTTGATGAAGACAATGAAGCTAAATGTTGATGAAGACAATGAAGCTAAAAGTTGACGAAGACAATGAAGCTAAATCTTGATGAAGACAATGAAGCTAAAAGTTGATGAAGACAATGAAGCTAAATGTTGATGAAGACAATGAAGCTAAATCTTGATGAAGACAATGAAGCTAAATGTTGATGAAGACATTGAAGCTAAAAGTTGATGAAGACAATGAAGCTAAATCTTGATGAAGACAATGAAGCTAAATCTTGATGAAGACAATGAAGATAAAAGTTGATGAAGACAATGAAGCTAAATCTGATGAAGACAATGAAGCTAAATCTTGATGAAGACAATGAAGCTAAATCTTGATGAAGACAATGAAGCTAAATCTTGATGAAGACAATGAAGCTAAATCTTGATGAAGACAATGAAGCTAAATCTTGATGAAGACAATGAAGCTAAAAGTTGATGAAGACAATGAAGCTAAATCTTGATGAAGACAATGAAGCTAAAAGTTGATGAAGACAATGAAGCTAAAAGTTGATGAAGACAATGAAGCTAAATCTTGATGAAGACAATGAAGCTAAATCTTGATGAAGACAATGAAGCTAAATGTTGATGAAGACAATGTAGCTAAAAGTTGAATTATAGACTACGTTGTACTCACGAATTATAGACTTCGTTGTACTCACGAATTATAGACTAAAATAGATCTAGAGTAAATGGCATTGTGCATGTTCCTTCAATATGAGAATTATCAAGGTTCTTGAATCGGTTGAACCAAGCTGCCAAGGAAATCAGTCATTTGACTGCATCTCTTAGCAGAGGATTTCAGAAATTTGTAAGCTTCATCTTTAATTAGCTTTAATTATTCTTTTCCTCCACGATATGAGGGTGGCTAGTGACCACAAAGGTCATTGTCTCCATCACGCTACTATTGTGTGACCAGATTGACCACACAAAAAAAAGACTAGTTGTACAGTGTGAATAAAAGTAAAGCTCTTGATTTAGTGTATTGGAAAGTTTAATTTTTTTTCTTCAATATTTTAAAAATTAAATTGGACAAGAGTCAACAAACCCAAACTCATATTTTAAAAAATTTTAATCATCATTTATTTATCATTTTAAAACTTAGACAAAACAAACAAACAACAATTTTGATGTAGCGAATGTAAAGTTGTGTTTTTTACCTATACCTTTACCCATCCCTTAGTCATTTGGACCGTTGGGGCATTAAGCAAGACTCGTCGACCGTCTTTCTCCATTCCTCCGTCTTTTGCCTTGTGTAGAACCTCTTTCAACGGCAGGCCCGTCCATTCTTTTATAACATAAAACACAAAAGAATGGACAAGGTAGTGTATTGCATTTTATTACCGTACTTCAAAAACACGCAAAATATGAAAATACTTAAAAACAACAACACTTATCTAGGGTGAAGAACTTTACATTTACAGTCATATATCTCAACAGTGTACGATTTATTTACCGTCTTCGATTTCAACCACTATATAGTAAAAATTGTTTTTTTCTATTTCATTCATAATGTTTTGTGAGAAACAATAGACAATGAATAAAATTTGTTTGAATGAAAAAAAAAAAGTTTGATAATTTTGGTGTCAGAATTTATTTTTCGGTAGTTGGACGCCAACTCGGAATAAAAAAGTTCACTTCTGCTGGCCTTATAAAACTTGTCAACTATATCATTACGGGTCCAGGCTAGTACGACTAGTATTTTTTGCCATACGTCCAATTCAAGTTATCCTAGGTATATTAGTATTCTGTTAACAAGACTATAGTACTACTGAGAGAAATGAATGCCTGGGCATTAGCTATGGTCGTAACGATGTCGCCTACACAGCAGTTTCCCCTCTCTCCACGCAGCTGATGTATCCAAAAGGAAAGGCAGGTTTCCGATACAGTTTTGGGGTCAGCGGCATTGCAGTTTCTGTCAGGATGTAACTTCTGTGTGCTGCAAGCTGCCTAAGTATCACCAGCTCCTGACTCCGGAAACGTTTCCTATGTTTGGGTATAGCCGCAAGGCAACAGAGGTGTGGACTCAGAGGTTTTCTTCCTAGGTGGGTAACCTTCGATAAAGTCCAGTAGGGAATCGGCGCCGAGGGAGGCTCTTCACCCAGCTTGGGTTGAGCCCCTCCTGCCTTACTGGTTTGGGTTAGGGTTAGGGCGCCAGTAGCCCGCCTTTGCCTCTTATCCTGTTAGCGATTACAGTAAATTACAGTAAGTGGTTAACGAGGGTGTCATGTAGCCAGCACAACGACCAACCGCCTTTACTCTACTAATGTCAGATACCCATTAGATCTGGGTGGACTCAGAGGCGCCCGAAGATCCCGAAATTAAAAATATCAGTCTTCACCAGGATTCGAACCCCGGTCCCCGGTTCGGAAGCCAAGCGCTTTACCACTCAGTTACCGCGCCTCCTGTGATTACAGTACTCTTTGAAAAAATACCTACATCTGGAAGCTATGTTGACATAATCGAGTCTAACATTTTTTATTTTTCAGCATCCATTGTGACAAACATAATGCCGTCAAGCAAACACAAAGACAATACAGGTGTGCCCTTGCGGCATGATTCTCTGATGTTTATTTTTTCAGTCTATGTCCACAGCTTTCAGTCTATGTCCACAGCTTTCAGTCTATGTCCACAGCTTTCAGTCTATGTCCACAGCTTTCAGTCTATGTCCACAGCTTTCAGTCTATGTCCACAGATTGTATTTTCAATACATGTAAAAGAAGTCTGGGAGATTAAAATACAATTTAGACTTACAATTTAGTCCGTTTAACAAAAGCGGATCAACAGAATGCTTAAGTAAGCTTTCTTATCACCATAGGTTTTAACTCTTTCTCTCCTAATTATTATTATAGCTTTTATTTAGCGCTACTTTCATGCTTATAGCATGCTCTTATCGCTTTAGGTCCAATCTCATTTGTGGACCAGTGGGGGGAGGGGGTTTTCCGCGCTGCCTTTAGGCGCTCAATAAACACAACTCTGCCCGAGTCGGGTGTCGAACCTCGAGCCCCCCCCCCCCCCCACTTGACCTCTCGACCACGCTTCCCACGATGACGATGCCAACGTTAATTTTGACCCCATTAAACTGAATTGATTTTTGAATTTATAATCTTTAATTTGTGCAGTGTAAAAAGAGCAAGCATTCCCCTACAATTCAATACCAAATATAACATTCTCTGAGAACAAACAAAAACGCCATTGAAGTTTAATCTTAACAGGATAGTGAAATACAAATGAGCCAAAGGAATCATTCTATCGGAACCAGGAAACTAATTACGGAGAGAAAGAGTTAAACAAATCTCACAGAACTGAAAAGAAATATCCAGATATGGCAAGAGCTAATAAAACAGAATTCAGGACTAAAAAGATGAAGTTCATTTTCTCAGCTTTGGTCTTGCGTCTCCACTGAAGCCTACGTCCTTTACATCCGGACATGTTCACGTCTGCAGAATGAATGCCGGATTGATTCGGAGATGGTTTCACTGTTGAGTCGTCTGAAAAGTGTGTAACTGATGTCACTTCCTGAGTCAGAGTAGCAAGCTCGCGCGCTTTGCCTCGTTTATGGACGACGAAGACTATGGCGTTTCCGGTTACACAGAAGAAAGACAAAAATAGCAAAACTGTCAGATATTTTACTGAAACGAAACAAAAAGAATTTTAAAAATTAAAAGAAATGACCAACAAGTGGATACAAAAGGCATTTAACCAGTCCAAATGATTTAGAAAGAGAATGTATGATTATATAGCATGTAATCTAAGTGAGACATTTTTCAACTTAAGATACATACGATTGATACCCAGTTTTCACGTTAAATGGAAACCCCGATGGTTTTTCAAATTTGAGTTATTGACATATTTAAATTCTGCGTAAAAAGTTGTAATTGTAAACATTTTACCATTTTTTATTTAAATGCTTAGAAACATTTATATTCAATAAATTAGTCAGTAAATTCTTTTTCATCTAAGCCTCTCCCTGTCCCAAGAAGTAAATAGATCGCAGGTCTGACTGGTCAGTGTAATGCTAATCTAGACTACGTGTAGTCAGTCATGCAAGACAACCAAGCGATAGTGTTTGTTGTGTGTTGAGTGGTCAGGCGAGAAAATACACACTGCCGTGGTTAGTCAAGCATGTAAATCTAGTTTTTATTCGCATTTTTTTTCTTTGATTACAAGATCTAGATCTAACTGCATAGACCAGTGATGCCCAATCTAATTCGACCTGCGGGCCATTTTAATTTCTGACACTCGTGTCGCGGGCCACATGAATAAAAGTGCACACACACACACAAACGAAATGAAATTTACCTGAATTTGAGACTATTTGATTAGATCTAGTACTTACATTAAGAAATTGGATATCTGAAGTGATTTTTTCACGCGTCAGAAAATGACTTAATTTCTCTAATTATAGCTTTTATATAGCGCTACTTTCATGCTTATAGCATCCTCAGAGCGCTTTTGGTCCAATCTCATTTGTGGACCGGTGGGGGGGGAGGGGGTATCTGGGAGTAAGTTTTCCGTGCTGCCTTTAGGCGCTCAGTAAACACAACTCTGCTCGAGTCGGGTGTCGAACCTCGAGCCCCCTTCATTGGTAGCCAAGTGCAAGCCAAGTGCAAGCCAAGTGCAAGCGTACTTAGCCCCCCCCCCCCACTTAAAATCAAAGCAACATTGGAGCTAGCTTCACCACCAAACAATTTTCTTGTCGCCTATTTTGCTAAATATTTGCATCGATCCTCCACTCAGTAGGTGTAGTTTAACAATCTTTTTATTCGCGGCTCAAACCACGAATGCCGCAATATTTGTTACATAATGACGTTTACATATGGTTCTTTTTTTTTAAACAGCCACACGCTGTTCACAAGTGAGGCCCAACCTTATTAGACCTTTTTTTTTTTTTGAGGGGATGTCTATATCTTATGCCGACATCTCAGCGGGCCGGATAAAAACACGTCGCGGGCCGGATCTGGCCCGCGGGCCGTATTTCGGGCATCACTGGCATAGACCAAGATATATTTCTTTTACGAGAATGTAAACTTTACTGTATGGTTTTCCGTTATACAGTAAGTCAATAGATTAAATCAACAGGCGTGTGTTACTTCACATAGAAACCCGGTGAAAGTCTGATCGTTTTGGATGCGCAGGAAAATTACGTCAGAAAAATATCAATGACTAAGTTATTATTGCAAATGAAAACAAAATAATAATATATTCATTATCTGTAAATCAAAACACATATCAAAAATTGTCAAAACCATCGGAGTTTCCCTTTAAAGAATGAGATCAGAAAAATAAAAATTCACTTACCGAAATGTGATATTTGGACTGATATTTCTGGTAGTTCCTTGTCCACAATATCTAGATACACAGTGTAGGCCAGCAGTATGGTGATGGCTAAAGATGTCTTCTCTGGCACTTCCGGTGACAGCATGAAAGAAACGACACACAATATGGCCAGCAGGGTGACAGGAAGTACAAGTCTGAACAAAAAAAAATATTTAAAAAAAGCTTATCTATAGGGATAGAGCTGTTCGTTGTTTGACATGTTTCGGATGTTCCTTCAGAGTTGAAGATAATTACTTCCTAGTCCAAACCTCCCGCAGGACGACGGGGTATGGGAGCGAGCAGGGTTTGAACCCGGGACCATCGATAAATCTGAACGACAGTCCAGCGTGCAAACCGCACGACCAGGCAGCTTGTCCTTAAAACTATATAGTATTCAATATTAAACAAAAATAATTAATGACAAATAACTAATTGACTAATTGAGTATTTTGTCGATGGATTCATGTTTTGCAAGGTACAATAGATACTAGTTTAAAGGGAAACTCCGAAGTAACATTTTCATCTAAGCCCCTCCCTATCCCAAGAAGTAAATAGATCGTGTGTCTGACTGATTCGAACAAACTGGTCAGTGTAAGGCTAGTCGAGACTACGTGTAGTCGGTCCTGACAAGACAACCAAGCGATAGTGTTTGTTGTGTGTTGAGTGGTCTGGCGAGAAGATACACACTGCCGTGGTTAGTCAAGCATGTAAATCTACTTTTAATACGCATTTTTTTCTTTGCATACAAGATCATAGATCTAACTGCATAGATGAAAATATACTTCTTTTACGAGAATGTTAACTTTGATGTATGGTCTCCCTTTATACAGAAGTCAATAGATTAAATTAAACGTATTTGTGACGTCACATAGAAACCCGGTGAAAGTCTGACTGTTTTGGATGCGCAGGAAAATTACGTCGGAAAAACATCAATTACTAAGTTATTAATGCAAATAAAAAAAAAGAATCATATATTCATAATCTTTAAATCAAAACACATATTATATCGAAAATTGTCAAAACCATCGGAGTTTCCCTTTAAATTAACAACTGGATAGAAAACATTCGTGATAGAAAAATAGCGTAAAGAATTATTTAAAGGGACTAAATCCAACAATTTTAGCCATATATATGTGAACACTGAAGTATTTGTTTCCCTTTTTTTTTAAATTAATTTAAACAAAATAATGATTTACCAGTAATTAATTGTCTGATTGCTTACTTTTTTTTTTATTCATGTCTTGTCTTATGTTCATGAATATATGCACAAAGTTTCAGCTTTATTTGAGAATGGGTGTGGGAGAAATGACGTGTTCACACTTTTTACCAGACAGACAGACAGAAAGACAGACAGAGTGAGTGAATATAAGCTTTGTAAAAGTGATTAGAAATTAAAATCACTACAATTGTTTTACCTGACAAGAAGAAATATAGGTATTAACATGTTTTAGGGCCTATATTAAAATATTTAAAACTGTTTTTGCCATATTTCTTTATTTCTTTCAAAATTGTCAAGGTGGGGCCTAAATACTCTGCAGAACTCGACTATGATGCATACATAAAAAACAACATATCTGACAACCCAGTTCCCGGTGTTAGCACAACATAGTTGTTGCCAATTTATCCATTCTAAGGCCAAATATTTTTTATCATGTAGAAATTCACCTAGAATGGCAGATGAAAGTTCCCCAAATATAGCTAACTTTCGGTAATCCAACACTATATCGGTCCTGTAACTGTCGGACTATCAAGAGTGAACTGTACATGGGTCATTGCTTTCTATATGGAGATGCTAGTGCCAAGTTTAACAACAAATCCTCCGTCAAGAAAACAAAATACTCTCCATATTTGAATATTAGCATTATGTAAACTTAGCTTATCAGTTTAACAACAAATCAACCGTCAAGAAAAAAAAATAACTCTTCAAATTTCAATATGTACAATGCAGGATTGTAGCTTACTTAGCTAAAATAGATAAATAAAAATTAACCCTTAACGAAGTTAAGTCTCAAGTAGATGCCCAATCTGGGCGTTAACCTATGAAATCGCAAAATCGGAAATATGAAAATTCGGTTGATAAATAAATAAGCTAAAGATGTGGTCAAACAGAAAAAAAGCAGTAGATGATTTTCTAGAAGTTTTTTAATTGAAGCTTGTTTGATTCAATACAGGGGTCGGATTTATATATATATATATATATATATATATATATATATATTGTGAAGCGGCCTTAAAATCAAGAGGGAAAAAAAGAAAGCTGCCCTGTCTGCTAGCCCTAAATCAGAGGCATACACATGTACGAATTGTGACAAAGTCTGCCGTTCTAGAATTGGCTTGATTAGCCACACCAGATTCTGCCCCGTCTCAAGATTAAGCCAAAACCAGTGACTCATTTGGGCGCATCCATTGCCTTTCGAGACAAAAGGAGCCATATATATATACATATATATATATTGTGAATAGTTTGAAAATACGGAGGACCAATAGTTAAAACCAGTTCAGAGAAGTTGTAGCCATCGTTTAAACTTAGACACTAAAGCTACGTAACACTCACACTATTCTCTACCATCCATCCATCCATCCCAATGGCGCTACAGCCCATGGAGGGCTCTGGCCTGCTTTAACACATCCTTCCATTCAGATCTCTCCTGGGCCTTTCGTCTCCACGCCCTAACCCCAAGCTGCTTCAGATCTGCTTCCACGTCATCTATCCATCGCATTCGGGGTCTGCCTTTGAGTCTCTACCACGAGATCTATTTGAAACTAGGCTGTCCGTTAGGTCATTTGGAGTTTACTTTCCAAATACAAGACTCACGTTTCGGGTTTATTCAATTTCGCGCCATTTCAAGCAATATTCTTCACTGTATTGATAAAATGTTTTTGTAAAATGTTTTGTTTTGTATAATGTTTTACATGTTTCGGATGTTCCTTCAGAGTTGAAGATAGTTTACTTCCTTGTCCAAACCTCCCGCAGGACGACGGGGGATGGAAGCGGGCAGGCTTTGCACCCGAGACCCATCGATAAATCCGACAGTCCAGCGCGCAAACCGCACGTCCAGGCTGCCATCCAAAGTGGGACATATGCGCATGATAGGTAGTGACCTTGTTACCTATCGCGTTTTTTTTTTGTTTTTCTCTACATAAATACATTTTATTTTTCGTTATTATAGCTAGCTGAATAGTTATTTAAACCGTAAACTTACCATCTTTTGTATTATACTAGTATAGAACCTTTACCACACATGTACACTGCTGATACTAATTACTAAGAAATCTATAAAGTTGTTTTAGTTTCTATGCAAATATGTAGAACCAAATTTGAAAAAAAAAAAAGCAATAAATATATAGCTGTAACTAGAACTGGTGAAAGGGATATGAATATGTAGCTCTATCTGTGCCTCTACTTACATCAGCACGAGATAACTCGCTCGTCTGCTTAACTTGAACAGGAAGTTTAGTCTCGTGTAAAATGCGCCATGATGGTTTATTTTGAACATTTCAGCATTATGGAACTTGACACGGTACTGGCTGTGCTCAGCCATGACCATTCTTAAAGGGGTCTTGGTAATCCGAAGCTGTAAGTTAAAGATGAAACAGTTATTGTCACGTGTAACTAAACATAGATCAGTTACTGTCACGTGTAACTAAACATACATCAGTTACTGTCACGTGTAACTAAACATAGATCAGTTACTGTCACGTCTAACTAAACATAGATCAGTTATTGTCACGTGTAACTAAACATAGATCAGTTACTGTCACGTGTAACTAAACATAGATCAGTTACTGTCACGTCTAACTAAACATAGATCAGTTACTGTCACGTGTAACTAAACATAGATCAGTTACTGTCACGTCTAACTAAACACAGATCAGTTACTGTCACGTCTAACTAAACATAGATCAGTTACTGTCACGTCTAACTAAACATAGATCAGTTACTGTCACGTGTAACTAAATATAGATCAGTTACTGTCACGTGTAACTAAATATAGATTAGTTACTGTCACGTGTAACGAAACATAGATCAGTTGTGTAACTAGACATAATATAGTTTCTGTCACTTTTAACTTAACACAGATCAGTTACTGTCACGCGTAACTAAACATAGATCAGTTACTGTAACGTGTAACTAAACATAGATCAGTTACTGTCACGTGTAACTAAATATAGATCAGTTACTGTCACGTCTAACTAAACATAGATCAGTTACTGTCACGTGTAACAAAACAAATCTTAGTTACTGTCACTTGTAACTAAGCTATCGCTTACTGTCACATGAAACTAAACATATATCCGTTATTGTCACGTGTAACTAAACATTGATCAGTTACTGTCACGAGTAACTAGACATTGTTCAGTTACAGTCCTTTATATATCGTAAACAACGAAAGTCTTATGTCATTAATATTAGGGATAGCAACAGTTAAATTAACTCTTTCTCTCCGTAATTATTTAACACATTCTGGTGGAATCAACGCTGGTATCGTCAGTTAGGAGAGAAAGAGTTCAGCGACAATAGAGCTACTTTCAAGGTTCAATATTGGCACCAAACGAAAAGCGCTAAAAATAGAACACTATTTTAGGCTTGCACACATGAGTTATTATTATTATTATAGCTTTTATCTAGCGCTACTTTCATGATATTATAGCATGCTCAGAGCGCTTTGGTCCAATCTCATTTGTGGACCAGTTGGGGGGGGGGGGGTATCTAGGAGTTGATTTTCCGTGCTGCCTTTAGGCAGCTCAGTAAACACAACTCTGCTCGAGTCGGGTGTCGAACCTCGAGCCCCCTTCTAGGTAGCCAAGCCAAGCCAAGTTCAAGCGCACTGGGCCTCTCAATCGTCTACGCCTCTATCTAATGATCCAAACTAAATATAGTGCAGTTAAATTGTTAAATCATGAAAACAAGCACAAATTAAAAAAATAATATTAAAAAACAAACAAACAAATGAAGCTGATCTAAAGAGAAAAACCTCAAAATCACTGGCATTATCTCGACTCAACACTGCACTACTTGTTCGATACCAAACAAAATAAATTGCTTGTTAATTTTGTATTGCTTCATATTTTGTTAAGTACAACAAATAATTGCGTCAAGTTTCAACTTGATCCGAGAATGGTTGTGGGAGAAAAGACGTGTTCAAAACTTGCGCGAAACAGACAGACAGACAGAGTGACTTGATAGAAGCTTTGTAAAAATTGAATGTATTAAATTACATTTTGTTTCTCTTTTTGGATTGACCATCTATCCGAGAGCGCGATTTTGTCGTAAGTTTTGGGGTGAATAAATTAAGAATCCATACATTGTGATGAAACTAACGTACCGGAACAGAATCTTCAGAATACATCCAGGAGGTCAGTTCCAGTCCACATATACTCTCGTCGAAGGGGTACTTTAAGATGTTCACCTGAACGATAGACAGTCATCATCTTGACCGAAACACATACACCAACATATGGCTAGAATATACATTTTAAACATAGACCAACATATGGCTAGAATATACATTTTAAACATAGACCAACATATGGCTAGAATATACATTTTAAACACAGACCAACATATGGCTAGAATATACATTTTAAACACATACACCAACATATGGCTAGAATATATATTTTAAACATAGACCAACATATGGCTAGAATATACATTTTAAACACAGACCAACATATGGCTAGAATATACATTTTAAACACATACACCAACATATGGCTAGAATATATATTTTAAACATAGACCAACATATGGCTAGAATATACATTTTAAACACAGACCAACATAAGGCTAGAATATACATTTTAAACACGTACACCAACATATGGCTAGAATATATATTTTAAACATAGACCAACATATGGCTAGAATATACATTTTAAACACAGACCAACATATGGCTAGAATATACATTTTAAAAACAGACCAACATATGGCTAAAATATACATTTCAAAAACAGATCAACATAAGGCTAGAATATACATTTTAAACACAGACCAACATAAGGCTAGAATATACATTTTAAAAACAGACCAACATATGGCTAGAATATACATTTTAAAAACAGATCAACATAAGGCTAGAATATACATTTTAAACACAGATCAACATATGGCTAGAATATACATTTTAAACACAGACCAACATAAGGCTAGAATATACATTTTAAACACAGACCAACATAAGGCTAGAATGTACATTTTAAACACAGACCAACATAAGGCTAGAATGTACATTTTAAACACAGACCAACATAAGGCTAGAATATACATTTTAAACACAGACCAACATAAGGCTAGAATATACATTTTAAACACAGACCAACATAAGGCTAGAATATATACATTTTAAACACAGACCAACATATGGCTAGAATATACATTTTAAACACAGACCAACATAAGGCTAGAATATATACATTTTAAACACAGACCAACATATGGCTAGAATATACATTTTAAACACAGACCAACATAAGGCTAGAATATACATTTTAAACACAGACCAACATATGGCTAGAATATACATTTGACACATACACCAACATATGGTTAGAATATACATTTTAAACACAGACCAACATAAGACTAGAATATACATTTTAAACACAGACCAACATAAGGCTAGAATGTACATTTTAAACACAGACCAACATAAGGCTAGAATGTACATTTTTAACACAGACCAACATAAGGCTAGAATGTACATTTTAAACACAGACCAACATAAGGCTAGAATGTACATTTTAAACACAGACCAACATAAGGCTAGAATATACATTTTCAACACAGACCAACATAAGGCTAGAATGTACATTTTAAACACAGACCAACATAAGGCTAGAATATACATTTTAAACACAGACCAACATAAGGCTAGAATGTACATTTTAAACACAGACCAACATAAGGCTAGAATATACATTTTAAACACAGACCAACATATGGCTAGAAAATACATTTTAAACACAGACCAACATATGGCTAGAATATACATTTGACACATACACCAACATATGGTTAGAATATACATTTTAAAACGCAGACCAACATAAGGCTAGAATATACATTTTAAACACAGACCAACATAAGGCTAGAATATACATTTTAAACACAGACCAACATAAGGCTAGAATGTACATTTTAAACACAGACCAACATAAGGCTAGAATATACATTTTAAACACAGACCAACATAAGGCTAGAATATACATTTTAAACACAGACCAACATAAGGCTAGAATATATACATTTTAAACACAGACCAACATAAGGCTAGAATGTACATTTTAAACACAGACCAACATAAGGCTAGAATATACATTTTAAACACAGACCAACATAAGGCTAGAATATACATTTTAAACACAGACCAACATAAGGCTAGAATATACATTTTAAACACAGACCAACATAAGGCTAGAATGTACATTTTAAACACAGACCAACATAAGGCTAGAATATACATTTTAAACACAGACCAACATAAGGCTAGAATATACATTTTAAACACAGACCAACATAAGGCTAGAATATACATTTTAAACACAGACCAACATATGGCTAGAATATACATTTTAAACACAGACCAACATATGGCTAGAATATACATTTTAAACACAGACCAACATAAGGCTAGAATATACATTTTAAACACAGACCAACATAAGGCTAGAATATACATTTTAAACACAGACCAACATATGGCTAGAATATACATTTTAAACACAGACCAACATATGGCTAGAATGTACATATGACACATACACCAACATAACGCTAGAATGTACATTTGATACAAAGACCAACATGAAGTCATACAATACATTTGACCAACATGACGTCATACAATACATTTGACCAACATGACGTCATACAATATATTTGACCAACATGAAGTCATACGATACACTTGACAAACGTGACGTCATACAATACGTTTGATACATAGACCAACGTGACGTGATACAATATATTTGGTACATAGACCAGCGTGACGTCATACAATACATCTGATACATAGACTAACGTGTCACAATGCTACACATTGGCTACACAATTGTTTTGTGAATAGAACAAAGGCTGTGATGAATTAGGTCGATAGCAGACGAACAAGTTGCAAGGATTTTAAGGACATTTTTTTTCTTGGTAAACTAAAGCAGACGTCATGTGGTTGTACCTGACACGTGACTTGCATGTTTATGACTGGCTCCCACGTGACACTGCCGTTAGATGTCACAACGACCAGAACTTCTTTGTCCCCTACATACACTTTGTCTGAAACACTGGACATTTAGTGGACAGTTAGAGGACATTTAGTGGACATTTAGTGGACAGTAAGTGGACAGTTAGTGGACAGTTAGAGGACATTTAGTGGACAGTTAGTGGACAGTTAGTGGGCAGTTAGCGGACAGTTAGTGGACAGTTAGTGGACAGTTAGAGGACATTTAAAAAATATTGGAAATTTTCAAATATATGTTAATGCTAATGATATATAAACACTATTATTTTTTTTACACAAACACACACACACACACACTTCATTTGTTTTCAAATTCATAATTCAGCTCTAGCGTGGCATGACTGAATATGAGGTCATAAGTCAACTCTAGTGTGACATGACTGGACAAATCTAAAAAGTCATGACTAAATATGAAGTCATAAGTCAACTCTAGTGTGACATGACTGGACAACTCTAAAAAGTCATGACTAAATATGAAGTCATAAGTCAGCTCTAGCGTGACATGACTGGGCAACTCTAAAAAGTCATAACTGAATATAAAGTCATAAGTCAACTCTAGCATGACATGACTGGACAACTCTAAAAAGTCATGTTTAAATATGAAGTCATAAGTCAACTCTAGTGTGACATGATTGGACAACTCTAAAGTGACATGACTAAGCCTGAAGTCATACATCATCTACAGCGGGACATAACTCAAGATCGCACCCTCCATATCTCACTGAACATCTAAGCCGTTACATTAAACACACACACACACACACACTAACAAGTTTGTTTCACATGTGACGACCCCCAACACTGAGCTTTCCAACGAAGTCTCAGACCCGTTGTGACTACACACACTGACACGCATCACATAAAAGTGTACAGAGAAAAAGAATTACGAGTTGATGACTGCTATATCTGGCTTCCAGACTTGATTTTGTCTGACAAATAGATGATCTATACCTCCATACATGCCCGGGGTCCAGGTCAACTTCTGGTCTGTCCATCTCTGAAATCAAACAAGTTAGTGATTTTTAAAAACTGGCAGAACTACATAGATTGAAAAGATACATCTATGCTTACTCTATTTCAGTAGCTACAACAATTGAAAGTATTCTACTGGCCACACTCTGTTCTTGAATCTCTTATACACTTAAATATGCTCAATGTACCTTGTATCTTAAGAATAAATCTGTAAGAATTTCTAGCAGACAAAAGATAAATATAGATCAAGGGAAGGTGCTATTAGAGCATGGGATGGGTTGCCTGAGCCAGCCGGGAAAACTAGTGACTTAGCAGAATTTAAGTTATTGGTTAACATGCATGACTAAATGCATGAGGCGTAGGACGTAATCATCTTCTTTGTTGAAGTAACGTCTGTAATCTGTATTATATAAGATAAGATAAGAACTCACCAAAGATACAAAGCCAATTAGATGTAATACTTGTTGCTTAATGTCCTGAAAAGTCAAAACATTGAAAGTTATCGACCCATACAGGGCCATACATGATATATTATACAGCATGCATGCATTTTCTTTTAATGAGCATAATAACATAATGTACACACATACTTTTTTATGTGAAAAATATTAGCAGCATAGCGACATTGAGATTTGCTAAGCTTTTTATACGTCTCTGTCACGAGTCGAGTCTGTGACCTATTTCGACCAGTTTCTAGAAGCGAGGTCAAACCAGTACAAGTGTCCAGCGTAAACAAGTTAATTTTAGGTATCCAGTCAAAGAAAGAGGTTAAGGGAAAAAAATAGCACACGTCAGCTTCTAGAAGGTCAAAGTTACTTAAATAATTAGGGGAGAACTTTCCATGATTCTGGAATGTACGATTAAGAAAGGTATAAATTAATGGAAAGTCAGTTAGACGGGGTCCTCGCTTAGTCCTCGATTAGTAATGGTTATACGTTTTGTGATATTAGCGGGTCCATTAATTAAAGTTTTATTAGTTGAAGTTAAAGTTATACTAAGTGAAGTTTCATGTATCTTTAAGTTGTTATTGAATTGAGAAGTCATTTTATGTGAAAGTTGAAGAAGTATAATTAAAGAAGTTTTAAGAAAATACAGAGAGATATTTCTTTCTTCTATAGAAACAATAGATAACAATATAATCTCCAATGTTCATAGGCTCTCTACTAGCAGAGTGGTTACCGTGTTGGCCTAAGAAGGCTTGAGCTATGAGTTCGAATTCAAGTAGTCCCCCCTTTATTTCTACTTTTATAAAGGCTTTTTTTATTATTAGTTTAGATCTATTAACAATTTAATCACATGGCTGATCCAAACTAATTGATACGTTTAATTTAGCTTTGTTTTTTTCTTTAAAGTATTTTTTTTTCTGGTTTCCCCATTTTTTTTTAAATTCACTCCTGAAATCGCTCGTTGAAGTAAAAGGATGGCTGCCTGGTCGTGCGGTTTGCGCGCTGGACTGTCGTTCGGATTTATCGACGGTCGAGGGTTCAAACCCTGCCCGCTCCCATCCCCCGTCGTCCTGCGGGAGGTTTGGACTAGGAAGTAAACTATCTTCAACTCTGAAGGAACATCCGAAACATGTCAAACATTTTACAAACATTTGATTGTTGATTACCCTTACAATTAGAATAAACTATCTGGCTACTGAGTTAATTTTATTTCATTACCAGGTCCATGATGTGGGCCAGGCTCATTTGGACGGTCACTTC
This sequence comes from Biomphalaria glabrata, assembly GCF_947242115.1. Taxonomy (NCBI): domain Eukaryota; kingdom Metazoa; phylum Mollusca; class Gastropoda; family Planorbidae; genus Biomphalaria; species Biomphalaria glabrata. Next base: position 45,082,259 of record NC_074718.1, read on the forward strand.
TGTCGTCTGGCTAGAGTTCAAAGATGGACGCACTTCCGGATTGTACCTAGCGAAAAGATCAGAGTACAGGCGCTCCATTTCAGTGACTCCTACTGTGTTCACCCCTGTCAAAGAGCATGCCTTGAATTGATATAGTTTGACCATTTTTTACCATAAACATTTGCAAATTAACATTAGAGTATAATTATTAATTGATGTTGTTTTATTTTACGGAGAACAAGTTCAATTGATCCGCTTCGCTCTGAGCCTGAGGTCCCAGATTCGAATGCTGGTGAAGACTGGGATTTTTAATTTCGGGATCTTTGGGCGCATATGAGTCCACCCAGCTCTAATGGGTACCTGGCTTTAGTTGGGGAAAAGTAAAGGCGGTTGGTCGTTGTGCAGGCCACATAACACCCTCCTTAGCGGTGTGAAGCGGAAACACATAACCTTTACATCACCTGCCCCATAGATCATAAGGTCTGAAAAGGGAATTTTACAATTCTATTGATTGAGGACATTTAGATTCAGCTCATTTGAAATTATAAAGACCTAATTCTATTGGTTGAGGACCTGTAAGTTCATTCAATATTAAAGAGACCTACCTTTTGCAAATGGGGAGTTTTTAGATTCAGCTCAATCGATTATATTAATTGCTATTATCAGAGCCCCTAAATCTAGTGATTAAGAATCCCTGGGATGAGCTCATTCGATACCATTTGCTATTTCATTTAAACATTTAAATAATTTTGTCTCTTTTCAGCATCGAATTAGAAGATAAACATTTAAATTTACAAATAGTCAATAAACATAAAATGTGACATACTAAAACGCTTTTTATTAAAGACTATGTGCCAGTACTTACCTTTAATGAAAATCACACAGGAAAACATAAGAAACAAAACCATATTTATATCACCAAACGCTTGTTGAAAACAATTGAATACTATCAGAGATACAGGCAGGAGATGTGATGCCCGTTTTTACAAAAAACAATAATGCAATACTAGCATGTAGCACTAACTAGAATCCAGGATGGCTTGAACTAGATCAATACAACCCTTACTGTCAGCCTACTTAGTGGAGATATACACACTAGCCTATATAACAATCAGTCCAGACTAAATGTTTTGGAGATGTTTCGGGTGTTTCTTCCCAGTTTAAAATAATCTTTAGCGTAGTCCAACCCTCCTCGGGACGACGGCAGCGGGCAGGGTATGAACCCGGGACCATCACCCGAACAACAGTCCAGCGCGCATATCGCAAGACCAGGCAGTCACGCTGTCCATAGAGAAACTCTCCAGGACAGAAGACTAAAAAGTAAGCATTAAACATTTAATTTACAATTACAAAATCTAATCAAATACTCTCCACTCAGAAAGACACAAAGATAAGGGCACATTTCTTATTGCATATGCTAGGACGAATTATATCTAATAATAGTGCTTTTTTTTTTCTTCTCCTAGTACTGTTAAAGCGAGGAATGGGTTGTCTTAATCAGACTGGAAAGCCAATTACTTAGCCGAGATTGCCTCTAATTGACATGCACAGCTAAATAAATACAGGGATAAGCGTGGGGCTTATTGTTATGTGTAATTTATAAGATGAGGTCATTTAAATGTTATCTGCGCATAGCTGGTCACGTCACTTAGGGTCATTCATTCAAATGTTAAATGTTTTACATGTTTCGGATGTTCCTTCAGAGTTGAAGATAATTACTTCCTCGTCCAAACCTCCCGCAGGACGACGGGGGATGAGAGCGGGCAGGGTTTGAACACGGGACCATTGATAAATCTGAACGACAGTCCAGCGCGCAAACCGCACGACCAGGCAGCAAGACTGTACATGGCAACTATCAAACTGACTCAGAGGCGGCCTTAGCAGTACACGGGGTCCGGGGCTAATGTCATACGTGGGCCAGTGAACGTGACCTCTGTGAAGGAGCCGCCGTGAACCGTGAGCATAGACTATATCTACCGTATCACATTACGCTCACGGGTACGTCCGCCTTCGGTGCTTATCTTATCTTATATAATACAGACGTTACTTCAAAAAAGAAGATGATTACGTCCTACGCGTCATGCATTTAGTCATGCATATTAACCAATGACTTAAATTCTGCCAAGTCACTGGTTTTCCTGGCTGGTTCAGTGTTTTATGTATGATTGCTACTTTACTTTTGAGCCTTCTGTCCTGAAGGCTTTCTAAATTTAGTGATTTTACTAAAGGTGTTACTCTAGTCAAATGTGAATATTCGTTTGTTATGAATCTGTGCTGTAGAGTTTAGATCTATTACAAATTTAATTACATGACTTATGCACACTAATTGATACAAGTACGCTTAATATCAGTTTTGTTTCTTTACAAGTGTTTTTTTTTAAATTTTCTTGTTTAAGGCTCAGTTCTGGGTGAAATCATTTAATGTGTACAATTGTTTGTTGTTTATCTTGAACCTAACGAGTACACAGCTACAAAAGTTGTTCAGGGATTACTTAAGACTGACACTGTATGTTCTGTACATATGTCAGGAACATTTCTTTTGTTTTGTTTTGCTTCTTTCATTATCTGAGATCCCGAAACAAAGTTTGACTTTTTAAATTTCGCTTGCCAATAGGAACGAAATGTTTGCGTGTGTATGTGGGTTGGGGTGTGGTGGGACAGATACATTTCTGCGTTAACAATGAATACTTAGATTAAAGCAGGGGTTCTCAACCTGTGGGTCGCGACCCACTTGGGGGTCGATTGACGATTTGCTAGGGGGTCGCCAATGACCATCGAAAAAGTGGATTGTTTATTCTTCTATTGCTGTGTATGTGAGCAGGGGGGGGGGTCGCGGCAGAGTGGGCGATAGTAAAAAGGGGTCGCCGAGCTTAAAAGGTAGAGAACCGCTGGATAAAAGGATTGGGCAAGGAATGTGTTCTGCCACAAAGCAATGAGATTATCCCCCCCCCCCCCAAATTCTTTTCTTGTTCTCTATCAAAATAAATATATATTTATATTTTTGAACGTAAAATAGTTTGTATTCCTATACTGTATCTATCTTAACTCTTTCTCCCCTAACTGACGATACCAGCGTTGATTCCACCAGAATGTGGTAAATAATTACGGAGAGAAAGAGTTAAGATTGTTGTTTTATTATTCCAAGGTTCAATCTATAAATCGCGTTTATAAAATAGAAATCCCACAATCCCTCTGCTGTGGGATATCCGTTAGGGGAGGGAGGTGAGACGGGGTAGAATAACGCAGTAAGTAGATCAATAGGTAATACTGTATAATACTAGACAATGTATTAACTCGTTTCAGGGCGTCATTTGGCACTCGGGCGCTACCCCCTGGGCACTAAATAAATGATGAACTGGTTGTGGCAATTGTGAGGTTTGGATGCCCACCTCCCCCTATTCTTCCCCTTAGTAATCATTTGGTCATTCATAAAAGCTGTTTCATCTTCCAGTAAGGTCATTCCAGAAATTTGGCTCATTCTGAACTAGGTCGATTCTGACCTTCAGGAGCCGCGTCCATCCTAAGCTACGTCATCAAGAGCTAATGTAGAAACAGATCTACTCTCTCTGGCATGGAGACCTCAAGCTTAGGACAGAGATTCGAATGGAAAGACGTGTTAAGCTTGGTCAGCATCCGCCATGGTCTGTAACACCGTTTGAGTGGATCGATGTATATGTAGGTCTTAAGTAAGAGAAAAAGAACAACTTTTTATTCACAAACATGTAAACTGTTTATTTGTCTATTTCTAAAGTATTTATATTCTTTTGACAAAAAGGTTAGGAGACATAATGTGGCTGCGACAAAACGACATGGAGACCTCAAGCTTAGGACAGAGATTCGAATGGAAAGATGGGTTAAGCTGGTCAGCATCCGCCGTGGTCTGTAACACCGTTTGAGTGGATCGATGTATATGTAGGTCTTTAGTGAGAGAAAAAGAACAACTTTTATTCACAAACATGTAAACTGTTTATTTGTTTATTTCTAAAGTATTTATATTCTATTGACAATAAAGTAAGAGACATGAACAAACGGACACAATAACACTAGTACACAATTACCATAGGATTATGACAATGATAAATCATAGAGATGCCAATAACTGACATCTATTAAATGTCACGGTCTAGCAAAGAGTATCATTTGACCTTCATCTATCCCATAGGAAAAGAGGCTATATGCTACGTTAACTTGAATGTACATTCTATTGCCATTAAGTCATTCGTCCTACGTCCAAGAGTGATAGAAATTGTCAAGAATGATCTATATTTATTATTGTAGGATTTGTAGCTGCGTTGCATTTGATCAGCGTAAGGTTCCTCTCCCTAAAAAATAAAATGTCCGCAAGGCCTAATTTAGAGAGAAAGATACATACTTTAAAAAAACAACAACTAAAAACAACAGATTCGCGTACATATACTTTTTTCAAGAATTGATAAACAATGTCAAGGACATCTCAATGCCTGGCAGACGATCTTTGTATCAAATCTCATTACTACCGCTAGTTAGTTACCCATTAGTTTTTTAAATGATTTTAAAAGTCATTGAATCCAATTTTAAGACTTCTCTAAGTTGCAATGGACCTCATTCACCAATCGTAAACAAACAACATTTAGTCACGTGATCATATTGATAAAACAACGAAAAAAAAAACTGTCACGTGACAGCCACTGTGTATTAAAATTAGATCGTAATTTGTATAGAAGAGATAGAGAACCACGTGGCAAAATGTTGTTTGTTTACGATTGTTCGATATCCCACATTTCATTTTGTGCTACAGATGGGGAACTTACAAAGTTTGAATCTGCGGTTCTAAAATGGTCACAAAAATTACCATACACTTATTTAAAAAAAATTTACTTATGCATACTTTGTATTTGTACATCCGATACACCAAAACGCTTGCTATTTATAGTTTTTCTGCCATGAAGTTGTAGGAGACTCTCCACTATAACGTTCCTTACAGCTTATATTAACACTGTCTGTCTGTCTGTCTGTCTGTCTGTCTCGTAAAAAGTTTGTGCACGTTATTTCTTCGAAAATCCCCCCCCCCCAAAAAAAAACCCCAACAAGTTAACTAGATATTGGTATTTAATTACTTTGCTTGGCATCTCGAACAAGGGACAGAAATTGTACTTTATTGAAGTGGTGGTATAAGCTGAATAAGTCCCCCTTTATAGATCGTCGTCTGAGTCTTAATGAACACAAACCTGATAAATAGATAGAATAGATGACTACAATCTTCCATGTTAATAGGCTCTCCACTAGCAGAGTGGTTACCGTGTTGGCCTGAGAAGGATTGAACCATGAGTTTGAATTCAGGACGTCCTCCCCCTTTTTAAAAATAATTTATAAATGCTTTTTATTGTTAGTCTAGATCTATTATTACAAATTTAATGACTGATCCAAACTAATTGATACAAGAACGCTTAATATAAGCTTTGTTTTTTAAAAAGTATTTTGTTTTACAATTTTCTTGTCATCAATTGTTTTATTTTTGCCATTTCATGTTTTTAGCTTTCTCAACACGCAATCTTCTATTTTCATAGGGACCTTACTAGCAGAGTGGCCAATATGTCGTTTTGAGCCATGAATTCGAATTCAAGTCGTCCCTCCCCCCCCCCCCTTTTTTTTTAAAAATGAATGCTTTTAAAAAGCGAATACGGTAAAAATTCACCCCTTATTTTCATATTGGTCCAGATAAGTGATAGGATCATAGCGTATCGAGAATACTTATGATTATGATATAGCCCTACATGTATATCGTTGGTAAAAGTATTTCTAATGACACAGATTTATTGCTGTTGGTCTAGCTCTAGATCTATTACAAATTTAATTACATGTCTGATCCAAACTAATTGATGCACTTCGTATAAGCTTTGTTTACAAGTAGAGTATTTGTATGTTCTTCTTGCAGATAGATCTATGGTAGTCACGATTCGAATCATTTTGCATAAATTAGCAAGTCTTGGCATCTGCCAGTCTTCTTCATATATTTTTTTCTTAATTATCTCCCTTGATATTCTTCGTCTATTTTTAGTTCAACACATACCATTGTGTGTACACTTTGGTTTCTTATAGTTATGTTTTTTTTTGTTTTGTGTAATGCACAAATTGTAAGACAAATTTCCATACGGACAATAATTATTATTATTATTATTATTATTATCAGATAATATCAAATTACAAATTTGCAGTGACCATACTACGACATAAAGACTAACTAATGAATCATTAATATTGAGAAGACCGTTATAATAGTCATCAGCGCCAGACTATTCAGTATCAGGCAGTATTTGTTGAGTCTGTAAGCCCTGGGCACTTTCACGTTGTCTTCGGTCTTTTCATCAACCGAGTCATTGTCGTCTGCTTCGCTTTTCTCTTGCAGAGCGTCTTGGGGCTGCAAGGGAGGTAAACCCACTTTCCCTTGAACTACGCAGTTGAAGATGATGAGACCGGAGTTGTCTTTCTTGTCCCTTCTCAAGCTAGGGAGGTTGGTCTCTGAGGGGAATGCTAAAGGGCTGTGTTGGCCTCTTTTGACGTCACGTTTGTGGATGACCACTACCACAGCATTGCCGGCCACGGAGAGGAAAGACAGCACCAGAAGCAGCACCACATAGGACACTGGGACATGAAAATAGAAAACAAAATGTGGATTGAATGAATTCTAACATGTAGGTCAAACAAACAGTGGCGTAGCTAGGTTTAAGTTAAACGGGGAGCACAATTATTAAACACAAAAGAAGCAAAATTTTAGCCTAACCATTGAGACATTTTTTTAAATTAACAAGTTTGGGGGCGAATGGAACGGGGAAATAATTCTTTTTTTTTTCTTCTGAAAATTAATCAATTTATGAAGATTTTTTTTTTTTTTTTACCAAGGTTTTATAGGAATTAAAATTTGTAATGCTATATCACTACTGGGGATCTAAAGTGCTATCTCTTTCTCGCTCTCTTTTATTCACGATTTCTATCTTACTGTCTCTCTCCTTCTTTCTTTCTCTCTCTCTCTTGGTCTTTCTTTCTCCGTTTTTTTCGCTCTTCTCTCTTTTCTACTACTTTCTCTGTTTCTCCCCCTCTCTCTGTCTCTCTTTTTCTCACCCTCTTTCTCTGTCTCTCTTTTTCTCACCCTCTCTCTCTCTCTTTTCTCACCCTCACTCTCTCTCTTTTTCTCACCCTCACTCTCTCTATTTTTCTCACCCTCTCTCTGTCTCTCTTTTTCTCACTCTCTCTCTCTTTTTCTCACCCTCTCTCTCTCTATTTCTCACCCTCTCTCTCTGTCTCTCTTTCTCTCACCCTCTCCTCTCTAATTTATTTCAGGAGCCTTTCAGTCTTTTACTTCCCTCTTCGCTGTGTAGTCCCCCCCCCCCCTTCTGCAGTATTTCGTGTTTACTCACCAATCAAACACATATGGTCCGAAGTTTCTGGTAGGTCATTGTCCACTACACCCAGGAACACAGTGAAGGACAAGAGGACAGTGATGGCTACTGACACTTTCTCCGGTTCCTCGGGAGACAGGAGAAAGGAAACCACACACAGGACTCCGAGGAGAGTGACCGGAACTAGAAATCTGCGAGGAAGTAAACAGACAACTGTTTCCATGGAGACATCACTACAAACGTGAAGTTAAGTGCTGATACAATAATATGTACATGTTACATATATAATGGAAGGACTAGGGACCACAGTTTTAATTAGAGAACGATGCTGAATTAAATATTAATAACGAAAATAAGGGACCAGGACACGAACCAGTGACCCCCCGATACGGCAACTCCGCCTAGGAGCAACGCAGTACTAAGCAAGCTAACCTCCTGCGCAGTATTTCCCAAACTTTTTCCTCAACGGAACACTTCGCACATTCTAGGTATTTAGCGGAACACTTTGATTATATCTTTGAGAGATTAATTCACATGGTGGCCTACTAGTTAATTATTCCAGTAGTTCGTAGAACACTTATTCAGGCCTCGGGGAACACTAGGGAAACACTGCTCTAGACCATGCATGCATATTTTCATTCGTAGTAGTCCCATGCTCCGCCCCCCACCACACACACCCGTTTGATGGAGACAGTTTGCCTTTTTTTTTTGAGTTTACCATAAACTATTTTTTAAAAAATCTACAGGCACTTCTCAGCAGATCAACTGCCAAAATATTTTATCTTCTTATCTTATAAATTACAGACGTTACTTCAACAACAACAAACAAAAAAAGAAGATAATTACGTCCTACGCGTTTCATATGTCAATCTAGTCATGCATGTTTATCAATGATTAAACCCTGGTTTTCTTGGATGATTCAGGCAACCCATTCCATTCTCTGATAGCACTAGGAAAGAAGGAGCATTCGTACGAATTTGTTCTAGCGTATGGAATAAGAAATGTGCTTATGTTTTATGTTAAAGAATTTGATCAGACCAGCCAAAGTGAGAATGTAAAACAGACATGGAACAGACTCAATGGACCTCATTAACCAATCGTAAACAAACAAGATTTAGCCACGTGGTGCTCTATCTCTTCTATATAATTTACGATCTAATGTTTAATTCATTATGGTTGTCACGTGACAGTTTTTTTCCCCCGTTGTTTTATCAATAAGATCACGTGACTAAATGGTGTCTGTTTACGATTGGTGAATGAGGTCCATTTGTTTTCTCGAAGTAAAGTGAACAATAACCTTGATTTAGGTTTTCACATGAAGCGAACGATTTACATTTGCCTGTCTAACTTTCTCTCTCTCTTTCTCTCTATCAGCGCACGTGACGTCAGACCTGTGACGTGGCAACGAGCTATTGGTCTAAACTGCGACATGGCAGCTCAGCGTTGAGGTCTACTGTAAGGATTGGTGTGTGTGTGTGTGTCTGCCTGTGATTAAACTGTGTCTCTTTAACTTTGTTGCTGTGTAAATATATGCGTATTCGGGTCACAATGTGTATTATCCTATGCTGTCACAGGCTAACGGTCAAACCAGAGTTTTCCACGTGTAGATTTTTCCCCCATATATATATGTATATACAGATTGTCAAATTTTCTAGGATTTTCTAGCTTTCAAGATACGTGTTTACTCACACGTGAAGAGTTTGCAAGCTAATAAGAGGAATCTAAAAACAAAAAATAATATTTTACTAAATAATATGAATACGTGAAGTATGTGTTTTTTCTTTTGAAATGTATAAGATAAGATGAGGAGCTGACGTCATATGGGTAATAACAACAAGTATCACAACTCACAGGGAAAAAAAACCTTACAAAACGGATCATGATAATGAGATAGTCAGAAGTTAGGACATACGTACCTCATAATCAGGTAGTTAGGACACACTCACGTCATAATCAGGTAGTCAGGACACACTTACGTCATAATCAGGTAGTCAGGACATACTTACGTCCTAATGAGATAGTCAGGACACACGTACGTCATAATCAGGTAGTCAGAAGTCAGGACACACTTACATCATAATGAGCTAGTCAGGACATTCTTACGTCCTAATGAGATAGTCAGGACACACGTACGTCATAATGAAATAGTCAGAAGTCAGGACACACTTACATCATAATGAGCTAGTCAGGACATACTTACGTCATAATGAGATAGTCAGGACACACGTACGTAATAATTAGGTAGTCAGAAGTCAGGACACACTTACGTCATAATGAGATAGTCAGGACACACTTCATAATGATATAGTCAGGAGTAAGGACACACTTATGTCATAATGAGGAAGTCAGAAGTCAGGACATACTTACGTCATAATGAGAAAGTCAGGAGTCAGGACACACGTCATAATGAGGTTGTCAGAAGTCATGACACACTTACGTCATAATGAGATAGTCAGGACACACTTACGTCATAATGAGATAGTCAGGACACACTTACGTCATAATGAGATAGTTGGGACGGCGAGAAAATTTTAGCTTGAAGCCCAGCGTCTTATAGAACTTCCCGTAATAATTTGAATAGACTTCCATGGTGCCAGCGGCCTCCACCCAATATTGACCATTGGGCATCATCTGGTCCTGCAGGATGGGCTCCTCTGCTGGCGTTAGCTAGAAATATTAAAAAAGTAGCCATTTGGAAATGTAAAAAAAAAAGACAAAAAATAAAGATAAGAACAGAAATTTTAGGTAAAGTAATATAATATAATATAATATAATATAATATAATATAATTTAATTTAATTTAATTTAATTTAATTTAATTTAATTTAATTTAATTTAATTTAATTTAATTTAATTTAATTTAATTTAATTTAATTTAATTTAATTTAATTTAATTTAATTTAATTTAATTTAATTTAATTAAGGTAGTATGTAATTCAATCCAAGACATTGTGCATTTGATACAGAAAAATAAAGTTATTCAAGAAATAAATTATATAAATCTTCCTAACTTCTACAAACCAATATATAAATATAAACAAGCAAAATATAAAAAAAAAACATATCTAAGGGGACGCATATCTCACTACTACAAGGTTTAACTTCCTTTTTCCATTTAAAACAACATTCATTACCACTAATTTATTAATTAGCTGGTCAACATATTTGACAGATTCGAGTGATGTCATCGAAAATTAATAATTGTGCGAAATTTCAACTTGATACGAGAATGGGAAGTGGGAGAAAAAAACATGTAAAAGAATCCTCCGTGACAGACAGACAGACGGAGTGAGGCTTTGTAATAATAACAAAAAATCCTAGAAGGCCCCCGCCGATCAGTTCTAGTTATACTCTTGCATTGCTTTTTTCTTTTCATTCAAAGAAACGTAACTGCACAAATAAGATCTTTTTTTTTGCCACTCCCTCATTGTGTCCCTTGTCTCCGATGTTTAAAAAACAACAAAAACAAACTTTTATGAAACTAGGTCGCATTCTGTTGCAGGCGTTAAGAGAGGTCCTCGTTATATACGTTATGCTAACTAGGGACTTGCTCCTACATTCAAGTCTTTAATACTCTGATTTAGGGTCTAGTGTTAACTAGGGTCATCAACACTTGCTGGCGTTACGTGGGTGGATAGTACTAGACCTAACACTTGATTCTATACCGTCATGTTTGCCGTATGAGTTGAGTCTAAGACTCTTGGAACTCTAGGCCATTGAAAGCTTGTCCTAAGAATTGTCTAAGACTCTTGGGACTCTAGGCCCTCGAAAGCTTGTCTTATGAATTGAGTCTAAGACTCTTGAACTCTAGGCCCTTGAAAGCTTGTCTTATGAGTTGAGTCTAAGACTCTTGAACTCTAAGCCCTTGAAAGCTTGTCCTAAGAATTGAATCTAAGACTCTAGGAACACTAGGCCATTGAAAGCTTGTCCTAAGAATTGAGTCTAAGACTCTTGGAACTCTAGGCCCTTGAAAGCTTGTCTTATGAGTTGAGTCTTAGACTCTTGGAACTCTAAGCCCTTGAAAGCTTGTCCTAAGAATTGAGTCTAAGACTCTTGGAACTCTAGGCCCTTAAAAGTTCTCCTTCATCGGCCTGTCTGAGCTATTTTTCTCTCTGGGAATGATCCAAGAAGATGTGCCTTTGTTTCCTACCTAGTATCGAAGGCTCGAGTCCCAAGACGCTCAACCTACAGTCGAGGTCGAAGTCCGAGCACACAGGTGAAACTATCCCAAATTCCTTCTCCGTACCACATCAGCCGCGCGAGTGTCCGCCATAAATCGGCCTCCTTTGAGAACAGCGTATGGATAGTGTCAGGGGGCTCTCCCCCATCGCCGCCAGTGCAATGGACTCGATCCACAGGCACCCAACGTGGATTCTATTTTGCTTCCCAATTGGCTTAATCGTCTGCTCTAACGACCGTTTCAACCCGAACGCCACGTTGAAGCTGAGAAGCGAGGATACAAATACATACATGTATCGTAGAGTTATCATGCATCCAAGAAGTTAAGTTGATAGTACAGATATTTTCATCAAATGGAAATCTTGTTATGTCAACCTGAAAAAAATGTTTTTATTCAAAAATTAAATACCATTTCTACATGAATATTTACATGACATATATACATGAAAATGTTGATGACGGTTGTTGGGATATACACAATAATGGTTAGTAGACAACTAAACCGATGTAGGCGTATTATATTTTAAATTATAGAACTTGAAAAAACTTAAAACTTTTTTTTTATGAAAAAAAAAACTTTTGTTACATTATAGATACATTCAACTTGAGATGCAATGAAATAACTGTAGTAGACCTAAGTACTAATATAAAATGGTATTTAAATAAACTCTAAATCACTACAAAACACGTTCTTACACTCTGGCATCCTGGAGTCGTCTCCCGTTCTTAACATAGATCATCGATTGTCTTGAATCATTCTACAAGACTGACAATGAATGCTCCCTTCCTTCATTATAATCATTCTACAAGACTGACAATGAATGCTCCCTTATTTCATTTATAATGATTCTATAAGACTGACAATGAATGCTCCCTTCCTTCATTATAATCATTCTACAAGACAGACAATGAATGCTCCCTTCCTTCATTATAATCATTCTACAAGACTGACAATTAATGCTCCCCTCCTTTATTATAATCATTCTACAAGACTGACAATTAATGCTCCCTTCATTATAATCATTCTACAAGACTGACAATGAATGCTCCCTTATTTCTTAATAATCATTCTACAAGACTGACAATGAATGCTCCCTTATTTCATTTATATTTAATTTTATAATGATTCTACAAGACTGACAATGAATGCTCCCTTTTTTCATTATAATCATTCTACAAGAGTGACAATTAATGCTCTCCTTTCTTCATTATATAGGAAAAACATACACACACTCCATAACAGACATATTTACATGACATAACAACATATCATGTCTACATGACAAATCTGTATGCCATCTTATAAATACGCTTGACATATTTCCATCTTTATATAAGATAAGGTAAGATAACTTTATTGATCCAAACAAATGGAAATTCATTTTGACTACAATTAACAACCTCAGCGTAACTACTGTTACTTACTGTACAATAACAATATGGATGCACGATATAAATGCACGAATTAAATCAGACAGACAGAAAAAAATCAGTTTTTAATCGGGACTTGGGACGCGTGCACCAATTATCCTCCAAACAAATATCAAAACCAAGTTGTCTAATCCCCAATCATCTTATGTGTTCCTTCTCAGGCACGAGCTAATAGAGATAACTTCAAAAAACTTGAACTACATTTGAGTCGGATCTTTAATTATTATTCCGTGTTTTCATTTTTTTTTAAATGTAAACATTCGTTGCCATGGTAACACACTGAACACTAAATGAGCTGTCAGTATTAGAAGTTCAAATATTTAGAAATTTTACTTGCTAGCTATTGATATTGATTATTGTAAGAAGAAAAAAATTGACCTTTCTATTATCGTTCTTTTGTTTCTCTTTCTCTCTCTCGTTCTCTCTTTCTCTCTCTCGTTCTCTCTTTCTCTCTCTCTCTCTCTCTTTGTTTTTCTATTTACACTTGTTTTGTTTCGCTTATTTCTTAGTCTCTATTAACTTGATGCTCACTTCCGGAATTATTCGATGTTGGGCAGACGATAGTGAAGGTTCTCAAACTTACCTTGCAGGTGACAGCCAAGTTGACGGCTGGTTCCCAACGTACCAGACCTACGGAGCTGATGCTGGCCAGGACATTTTCATTGCCGAGGTAACTGACGTCATTGACTCTGTTAACACAATTCAGAAATCATCTCAATTAGGTTGGCAATAAAAAAAAAACAACTTCTAGGTTTAAAAAAACATAGCTTGGTGTGGCAATAGAGAATTTTAGTTTAGTCAGACACTCGTCTACGTAGAATTTAAACTTAAAATTTATGACAAAAAGATTCTCTAAATATTCTTTTTTTTATATACATACTTTAAAATTACGGAATTTGTGTGTAATTTCTTATTATACTTTACATAGACAGCAGCTTTATGGGGAAATACCGAATAAAAACAACAACAAAGGTTTAATAGTAACCTTGCGGTTTTTTCGTGAATTGTGGTGGTCAGGTTTGCGTATCTGTTAAAACCGTTTTATCATCTTAAAAATGTATTTGGCTAGTGTCGTATTTTTTTTAATACGGCTTCAGTGGGAATTACAGCACCCGACTCGAATATTTAATGTATTTAATAAAGAGTAAAGAATATAAATATATAGATGTATATGTACATTTCGAGAACCGTCGTATGTAATTGAAAGCTTCAAGAAGATTTAGAAATATACAGATGTAAAGAACTGGAATAGTTTTAGATTGATGGTTCCACAATGGAAAAATTCCTAGCAATTATAAAGCTTCTCAAGAATGACCAGTTCAACGAACAGCTTCACAAAGTGACCATTGATTCGCTAACAAGTAAAATAAAAAAAAAACGATATATATATAGCTGGCTACCCACCTAGGAGAAGGAAAACTATAAATTCAAACCTCTGTTGCCTTGCAGCTATACCCAATCATGGGAAAGGCTTCGGGAGTCAACCCTGAAGAAAAATCAGGAGCTGGCGACCCTAAGACAGTTTGCAGGACCCAGTGCTACACCCTGGCAGAACCTGCTACACCGCTGACTCCAAACTGTATCGGCACTGCCGTTCCTTTGGATACATCAGCTGCGTGGAGAGGGGGGAACTGATGTGTGGTCGACATCGTTACGACCACAGCTAATGCTCAGGCATTCATATCATTTATTTCCATGAGATGATCCAAAATCCTAACATCCTAAATAAATACTTTGCATCAGCTTTCTCAGCCCCAGGAGACAAAGACATTGTGAAGAAACAAGTCCTTTTACGTTTAAAGTGCCTTTTAATTCTGTAACATTTCAACATAACTTATATACACGGCAACGTTATATACAGATACCCAACCTCACTCGCTTCTTGTTTACACACTCGTCACTTCCCCCCAAGTCCCCTAACTCTCGATACCCAACTCTTGACCGTGTGTCACGGTTGACCACACACAGTAACCGTGTCACAACAGTCCTCCCAGGGCAGAGATAAATTTTGATCGTATCAAAATTTCACGAATCCAATAGTTTGGGTGGACAATAATAATGTTTTACATCGACAAGAAAAAACAATGACATGTAATACAATGGCCTCTTTAATTATGAGAGAACTGATAATGCCTATGGCGACAAATAAATCTTCAATACTATGTTATTGCAAGGGACATTTCCAATTAAACTATCGCAGAAAGCTTTCCTGTTATAATTTATATAAAAAAAAAATCCCGCATTTAGTTTTTTCCTATGTAACGATAGTCTTTTTAAATGCCAACATTGTCAGGTGAAAAATGCACAATTAGTTAATACTTTATGTTACATCAACACATCTTCCAAACTTAAGAAATTATTTACTTTTGTGTTTTTTTCATACCAGTTCCTAAATGGATATTTATGACTACAATCAATGCAACAAACATACAAAAAAACACTAAATTGTAATACAAATTTCACATCTCTGAATGAAATAAAAAAATTCAGAAGCGTAATGTTCATTCAATTTTGACAAGACAAATTTTTAAGTTATCTTACAAGGTATTTGTTAATGTTCTCATTATCTGATTAATGAATGAACCCAAGTCCAGAGGTCCCTAGACTCTAGACACATCTTGTCAACACGTCAGCTATCACGTTGATTTGTCCCGGAATAGCTTGGACTGTAAAGCTGAAGTCTAGTAATCCTCTGGTTGGCTAGCTTATTTGTATTGATATAAGTTAGTGGGGCGTGATCGGTTAGTAAGATGAATGATTTCCCAAGCAAGTAACGGGATAGTTTCGTTATGCAGAACACAATAGCTAGAGCTTCACGCTCTATCGTGGAGTATTTCTGTTCTGCTGCGTTCAGCTTTCTTCTCAAATGGCATTTCACTTAAGTGAAACTGGATTGTATTGTATTGGAGCTTGCATATATTTTCCTTTTGCTCCATGTATTTGGCAAATATGGCAAGATTTTATGTAGGCCTTGACTTCTTGAGTAATTCTAGGCCAAAAAAAATTCATTCAAGATTGTATTCAATGTTCTCTTTACTCCCATATGTCCGGCAAACGGGGTGTCATGTGCAAGCTTTAAAATTGTTTCTTTGGAACTAGCAATTGTTGTGTCTTGCCTGCTTTCAGATGAATTTCTCTCACATAGGCACCATCTTCGCCTATCTTGATTAACCCTCGTCTTGGTGGAGCTTCACTATCTATGAGTTTTATTAGATCTGCGGGCTTTTTCACTGCACGGACCAAAGGTTTGGAACTCACTCCCCATTGATCTCAGACAGACAACATGCTATACCACTTTTAAGAAGAACATTAAGACCTACTTGTTTAAAACTTTTTTAGATTAGTTTTTTATTTTTATTGTCGTGTTTGTGTTTGTAATGTTATTACAGCGCCTTGAGCCTACATTTTGTTTGTTAACAGCGCTTTATAAATAAAATTATTATTATTATTATTATTATCTGGATCATTTTTCTGTTCACTGACAATTTTTTTCTGTTTTAATGTGTAGTGGGTCTTGACTTTCTGTGGCGATTTCATTCGGGTTGTTCACTTTATTATGGCTTCTCATATCGCTATTTACTGTTTCTGTATTTTCATTTTCATTGTTATAAGGAACTTGTATGTTATCGTTTGTATTTAGCACTTCTTCTGCTTTCTTCGGAGCTCTTGTAGTAATCATGGAACATTTCTGTGTGTATTTTTCTTTCCACTTGTTCAATTCTTCTACTGTGCAAGGTTTAGAGCCTTTGATACAACGAATGATAAGGCCAATGTTGTCAGGCTTATTGTCTAGTACTAAAGCCTCATGCCAACCACTGATGAACGGTGTGTGTATGTTGATACGTGCTACCAGATGTGTAGTTACTTGACCAGTGTAACCAACACAGTCTTGTCTTCTTCCAGTGTACTCTAGTGGGTTGACGAATTCTTTTGCGACTAAAATTGCCGTTGCACCTGTATCGTACAGTACGTTGGTCATTTGTTCTCCCACAAAGTCTGGGTATACCTGCAGTTTATTAGTGTGTTTGGCAGCAAATGCTCGATCTCTGGGTCTGTTGTTCCAATCTTTATTGCGTCGGTTGTAGAAGCAGGTATGTGTTGTGTGGTTTGTTCTACCACAAATTTGACATTGGAAACGAACTCTTTGCTGTATTCTCGTTCCTTGTAGGTATATGTTGGGCTGTTTTCGTCATCCTTCCCTCTTCTATATGTATATGTTGGGCTCTTAGCTGTCTCTTTCTTATATGTATAGGTTGGGCTCTTATCTGCATTCTCTCTTCGATATCTACATGTTGGGTTCTCTCTTGAGATGTTTCACAATTAAAAGACACTTTTAAACATAACATATATACACGGCAGACATTATATACAGATCTCATACTTCACTGGCTGACTTTCTCTCTTCTTGTTTACACACTCGTCACTTCCCCCAAGTCCCCTAACTCTCGATACCCAACACTTGACCGTGTGTCACGGTTGACCACACAGTAACCGTGTCACAACAGACATATTACTTACCAAGTAAACAACATAGGAGATATAGAAGCACAAGAGAAGAGGATCCAAACATATTAAACCAAATAAAGCGTCTGGACTTGATGGTATTCCAGCTAGATTACTCAAAGAACTAAGCAATGAGCTAGCCCCAGTGTTCAAAATACTTTTTTAAGGCATCTATTAACCAGGGTAGATTACCAAGGGACTGGAAAGACGCTAATGCCCCCCCCCCCCCAATTTAAGAAAGGAGAAAAATCTGACCCAGGAAACTACAGAACAGTATCACTTACCAGCATCACATGTAAAATCCTTGAACACATAATATGTAGGAACATCATAAACCACTTAAACATAATGTCCTTACTCAATACCAACATGCCTTAGAAAAATATAGATCATGTGAAACACAAATAATAGGACTTATTGATGATTTTTCAAAAGGCTTAGAGTTTAGATGATAGTGAGCAATTAGATGCTATCTTACTAAATTTTTCCAAGGCTTTTGACAAAGTTCACCACCATAGTTTGCTTACGCGTTGATAAAACCAATGAATAATTGTGCAAAGTTTCAATTTGACACGAGAATTAGAAGAGTGAGAAATGACGTGATCAAAATTTGTACCACAATAATATACAGAGTTGAAATAAGCTTTCTAAAAACTTTAAAAAATTGTTTATAGTTATGATTTTGGGATCTAGTGACATGGAAAATTCACTCTACGTGTGATGTTAACTTGTAAACTGAGCAAAGTTCTTACGAGTTATAAATGGCAATGTCGGGCCTCCATATTTTGTTCTGCGGTACCTCGATGACTTGAATGCCATGAAAGCTGTCAGGGTCCCAGTGCAGCAGTTCATCAGTCCACGCCTGACAACAAAAAAAAAAATTAGTTGTGGTTAAAATAAGGAGACATTGTGTGTAGTAAAGTAGTAAGGTTAGTGACGTCACAGCAGGGAAACATGAAATTTTCGTGACCATAAATTGTAGACATTCATATTTATACTTAAGCTATTCAGAACAGTGGAGGCGCGGTGACTGAGCGGCAAAGTGCTTGGCTTCC
The DNA here is from genome assembly GCF_947242115.1 of Biomphalaria glabrata. Lineage (NCBI taxonomy): Eukaryota > Metazoa > Mollusca > Gastropoda > Planorbidae > Biomphalaria > Biomphalaria glabrata. Next base: position 45,100,782 of record NC_074718.1, read on the forward strand.
GAACCGGGGTCCGGGGTTCGAATCCTGGTGAAGACTGGGATTTTTAATTTCGGGATCTTCGGGCGCCTCTGAGTCCACCCAGCTCTAAATGGTACCTGACATTAGTTGGGGAAAAGTAAAGGCGGTTGGTCGTTGTGCTGGCCACATAACACCCTCATGAACCGTAGGCTAACCCTAAACAGATGACCTTTACATCATCTGCCCCATAGACCATAGGGTCTGAAAGGGGAAACTTTACTTTTTTTTTCATCTAGAACTGTAAACCAATTGTGAAGAAACAAGTCCTTTTACGTTAACAGTGTCTTTTAATTGTGGAACATTTTAACAAAACATATATACACGGCAACGTTATGTACAGATCTCCTGCTTCACTCGCTGACTTTCTCTCTCTCTTGTATACACACTCGTCACTTCCCGCAAGTCCCCTAACATCGATACCCAACACTTTGTTGTGACACGGTTGACCACACAGTAACCGTGTCACAACACCAATATTTCTATTGTCTCTAGTCAAATTTGCTTTCTTTTATTTTGTCTGTTGCTACAATAAAAACTTAAAACATTACGATATAAGATAGTTTTGTCTTATCTTATAAACTACATACTATTCTCGAAAAAAAAAAGGTAAAGATTTATTTCATCTTAGACTATATGTCTGAAAACTTTACGACATTATGTCTCGATTTTGTCCACAAATTATTATGTTTTATTTCTCTACATAATTCTTTATTTTGCGACTTTCCTAATCTCAAAGTTGCGCTCGATAGAACAGAGATTTCATCTTATCTTATCTTGTAAATTACAGACGTTGCTTCAAAAGAGAAAATAATTACGTTTATACGCAATCTTCTTTGGCGAGTTTAAAGGAGGACGGCGTGACAGAGGTGACCCCCCCCTCCCATAAGCGCTATAAAGATCAACACAGGCGCCATTTCGTCCTCGCTGAAAGTAGATGACTTCAGAAAGAGACACCTGAAGAGCTCTCACAAAAGCAGCAGGAAGCACATTTGAGACCCAAAGGAAAGTCATTACTGAAGAACGGCGCACAGGACGGATAGAAAACTTAAACAACGACAAAGACTTTGTCTGCATCAGGTGTGGAAAAATATGCAGGTCGCAATGGGGCTTACATAGTTATGTGAAACACTGCACTTATCCTTAATCTTCCGACTCGAAGACATTGCTATTATTATTATTGGACCGATCAGAGAGTTGGTTGCAGAGATGGAAGCATCGCAGGGAGAAGTGCCTACATCTAACCATCATTCTCTTTCCTTCCATTTTATTGGCTTTAATGATGAAAACAAATTAATATTGCTTCTTTTGTGGGATGTGTGGGCGAGAGGCAAAAAAAAAAAAAAACGCGTGTCCTCAGCTAGTCAACCTAACAAAGGGGCACGAGATCGCATCTCGACTGGAGCGGAGTTGTGTTTGCTTAGCGCCTTAAGGCAGCACGGAAACCCTTCTCATAAATGCCCCCAAACTGGTCCACAAATCAGATAGAGCCATAACGCCATGAGCATGGTATTAACTCTTTCTCTCCGTAATTATTTACCACATTCTGGTGGAATCAACGTTGGTATCGTCAGTTAGGAGAGAAATAGTTAAGCATAAAAGATATACTATATAAAAGCAATGTAAAAAAAAAATATTCCAACACGCTAATATTAACTAAGCATCAACAACATCGAAAAACCTACTTTTCCTATGCAGTGTAAATCAAATAGAATCAAACTGCTTTAGGACGAAGACATGAACTAGAATAGAGTGTCAATGCTACTTACAAAAGAAAAGAATCCAATAAAGTTCAGAATCTGTCTCTTGAGATCCTGTGTGTAGACAAAATATCTTTTTTTTTTTTTTTTTAAATAGTACAAGAAATTAATATGTAGGTCAACAATAGACATTCATGTAGTCAAATGTGTGACTTTGTTTTAGATGTGTTGTCATGGTAATAGAATAGTGAACATTGATAACCGAAAATGAAAAGCTACCGTAGTACTGCTAATAATAGTCTAATCATTTAGTGCTTTTTTAGTATTGCTGATAGTAGCCTAGTCCAATAATTCTACTGTAGCACTGCTAATAGAGATCATTGCAATATAAAGTAAATGTAATAACTACTGCTTTCTTCCAAAAAGATATTGATATGAAAATAAAACTCAATGTTTTGCAAACAAGTAAAAAAAAAAACAACTTTTTAAATGTAATTAATTTGTAATAGATGTAAAAGTTAAAGTAGTTCCCCCCTTTCAGACCTTGTGGTCTATAGGGCAGATGATGTAAAGGTCATCTGTTTCTGTGGTTAACGGTTAACGAGGGTGTCCTGTGGCCAGCACAACGACCAACCCCATTTACTTTTCCCCAACTAATGTCAGGTACCCATTAGAGATGGGTGGACTCAGAGGCGCCGGAAGATCACGAAATAAAAGAGCCCAGTCTTCACCAGGATTCGAACCCAGGACCCCCAGTTCAGAAGCCAAGCGCTTTACCGCTCAGCCACCTCGCCTCCTTGTAATTGATGTAGAATAACAATAATCCATTTGTATTTTTTTTTTGTTTACCGCAGATTTATGCTTACAGTCAATGAGCCATTAAAGAACGCTTTCGTTTTGACTTAAAAAACTTTTTTTTAAAAGTTGCTCGACCTATACCAAAATCAGAGGGCATAACTCTTTCTCTCCTAACTGACGATACCAGCGTTGATTCCACCAGAATGTGGTAAATAATTACGGAGAGAAAGAGTTAAACCACCATATTCGCATATGGAAATATACTCATATGAGCCAAGGATGTGCTTATTATAAAAGGTTTTATAATTATCTTTTGTTAGTTTCACATATTTAGTCTTTACGCAAGGCTTATCTCCCTTTAGCTAGTACTGTCTCTTACATAAAACAAATGTAATGAATTTCGACTAATTGATAAAATAATTTGATTTCTTTTTGCAGAGATTCACATGTTGCTATGGGACAATGAATACATGTGCAAAGTTTCAACTTGATCTGAGAGTGCAGAAATAGCGTGTACAAAATGTGTACTTTCTAAGAAGAACTCACCAATTCTAGAACTGTGGAGACACTGAGATAGATCTGCACATCAGTGGCGTGGCTGTAATTGTAACAGGGGCGTATCTCTGTACTGTAATTATCAAACAGTGCTCTGAAGATACTTTTTATGTCCTCTGCCCCACCTAGAGTGTCCACTAAATAAAGAATATAGGGATTCTAATCGTTTAGAGTTACGATATACGTAGATATAATAACACAATGAAGTGAATGAACACAATATTACCAAGCTAAAACAGCATCTTTTTTTTTTGTACACTGGCCTTCAACAATGGTGTCCAACTTACGTTAGTAGTAATTAAATTATAAATAAATACATTAAAATCTATTTAATTTTAGTATTTTGGGCATGCTTAACAGAAATTAGAATGAAGAGTAATTTTATCACTTACCTATACAAACTGTACTCATTAACGACCAGAAAGCGATGCCAACTTTCATGTTGACTTGTGATTCAACAAAAACAAACAAGAGCCAGCAACATGCAAGAGAATTGATTTAACCACCAAACGGAATTTAAAGCACAAAAGTAAACTTCATGGCTATGTCTCCATCAGTCGAATCAATACTCGTACAACTTCCTTGTTAGAACGTAAACCATCCCATAATTTTCACAAACGTTTATTTGACCATTTTATTTTTCTATTCTGAAAACATCATGAATCATGACATCTATGTAATCAAACTTTAAACTGTCTATTCGGATTCGAAGTAGAACTAGACCACTTACTTGTATCGAGTATTATAAGTATGATTTTGATTAAACATTGATTAACACTAGAGCTCGGATATTTTCATTGACGCTGTACATGCGAATAGCCATTTACAACTTTCACTTTGTGCAACATCACGTGACTGTGTTGAACTGTGGGAAAGTTTGAGAGAAATAAAATGGCGTCCACTGTAGCCAGACGTTGTGGTTTGACAAATATTGGATGTAGATTTAATGAATATTTAATGAAGCGTATTTTAAGGTGGCTGAGTCTCTGGGCTGCATCAAATGAGCTTAATGATTGTTAATTTAGTTCTAATCATGATCTGATCAGCTCTTGCTTTAGATAAAGGTTTACTAGGTGAATTTCGTTAAGAAAACAAACCTTTTATAGTAATATGTATTTCCCTTTTTCTTTAAGTAGCAAACTTAAATTACGACTAATCAATCAACAAATTAGAGGTGCGGTGGCTGAGTAATGAAGCGCTTGGCTTCTGAACCGGAGGTACTGGATTTAAATCTCGGTGAAGACTGTGATTTCGAATTTCAGGATCTTTAGGACGCCTCTAAGTCCGCCCATCTCTAATGGGCACCTGACATTAATTGGGGAAAACTAAAAGCGGTTTGTCGTTGTGCTGGCCACATGATACCCTCTTTCACCTAAGTGATTGACACAGATGACCTTTACATCATCTGCCCCATAGATCGCAAGGTCTGAAAGGGAAACTGTATTTTCTTTCATTAACTAATTGATTAGAATTTTTTGATAGATTCATGTGTTGTCATCGGAAATGAATAATTTTGCAAAGTTTCAACTTGACACGAGAACTGGAAGTGAAAGAAATGACGTGTTCAAGATTGGTACCAGACAGACAGACAGACAGACGGAGAGAGTTGATAAAGGTTTTGTAGCAAGATTTGTGAAACGCCAAGTTGTACAAAAAATATTACGCCTGTGCTTCAGGGAGATAACTCTATGGTGTAATTTGGACACAATTGATAAAGATGGTTGTCTTTCCCTTCCATGTTAAAGCTGTGTGCTCTGGAGAACTTGAATAATTCACTAATCGAAGCATTAGAATGGATTTCAACAGGCACCTTGTCGTTGACAGCCCAGCTATAGCTACTTTGTTATCATCTTCACTGACATAATAAGCTTGCTGGAGATTTGTTACAAAGGCCGCGGGGTACACATCGAAGTCCAAAAAAGAAAAACCCACTGACGAGGACAGATATCGAAAAGCCTAAACCGACCACCGGCGGACAACGTTTATGTCTGCGTTGGATGTGGCTAAATATGTAGTTCGCAGCAGGGACTGCGTAAAAACGCGAAATGCTGTACTTCTTATTAGTCTTCGGACTCGAAGATAAGCCATATGCCTATCTTTGTCCTAGATCAAATTATTATCTTAGCCCATGTCATATAATTGTCATCTTTCTGTGTTATATAATGATATAATGACATTTTCCGTGACACACAAAGTCTTTGCCCGAATCGCAATTGTATTTGTGACAAATGATGACCTTGTCTTATAAATTACAGACGTAAATTCAAAATTCGTTCTTCATATGTCAATCTAGTCATGCATGCTAATCAGCGACTTCTGCTAAGCCGTTGGTTTTCCTGGTTGATTCAGGCAACCCATTCCATGCGCAAAAGGCACACTGCCCTAGATCAGGGTTTACTTTTGACCCATTTGAAATGATTGCCTCGGTTCTATGTTATAGGTTTCTCTGTCCTATGTTATAGGTTTATCTGTCCTACGTTATAGGTTTCTTTATCCTATGTTATAGGTTTCTCTGTCCTACGTTATAGGTTTCTCTGTCCTGTTATAGGTTTCTCTGTCCTATGTTATAGGTTTCTCTGTCCTATGTTATTGGTTTCTCTGTTTGCTTTATAAGTTACTTGTTAGATTGAAAACAAATAACACAACACAAAAATGAATGAATGAAATAGTTTTATGTACACTGCAAATTACAAGCAATAAAACCGACCTCAAGTCACTATGACAACAGGGCTAACATGCCTGGTACACTTGCTTCTTCCACTGTCTCTATCAACGTTGCACTGTAAAACTCGTTTAGATATATAGATCGTCACAGCAAGGGCGCCACACAAAGAGGGAGCCAAAAGATGACAGACAGACAGATGATAGACACTGTCCCTATTGAGATCTGGTGATTGGAAGCAGTCTATATACAACTGTACTAAAAAAACAACAACTATATAATGCAGCCATATTGTAACTATTATTTGTCACACAATCTTTAATATAGGGTCTCTACATTTTGTAATGTTCTCAGATCTCATTACACACAGAGATTTCATAACGAGGCCACACCTGAGACTTATATAGGTCATACAAAATAAAACACACTCACGCGTGTTAAAATTAAATTATATGTGCCAGTGACACAATCCATGTTTTTAAGTGTCACACCTTGTGACACAATCCTGACATGACTACAACACTGATGGTAGCACCAGTCTATAGAGCATCAAGCGTACACTCAATTTAGTGGATTCATTTCGTGTCATTCATTCATCCAATCAGGGCCGGCCTTAGGCCACTGCAGCCTATGCGGTCACAGTGGGCCCCGCGCTTTCATAGGCCCCGCGCTAATACCAAGTGTACATTATTAAATTAAACCATTATAACGTATATAAAATAACAGGGTTTTCGCGACCTCCTGATTTTCCAGGACCTCCAGGAAATCTCATGAAAAGACAAAATATACGATAAAGTCCTGAACTTTTTTGAATTTATTCAAATCTCCTAAAGTATAGACGAAATTGACATTTTGGGGTGCCAATAAATAAAAAGTGGCATTGCGAGCTTTCATTTAATAAAAATTTATTGCAAAGACGAAAGTAGGCCTGTTGTCTAATTAAAAAAAAAATTGACATTATGCTTATCCCTACCCAGACTAGGCCCCGCGCTATCCGTTTCGCATAGGGCCCCGCAAATGCTAGGGCCGGCCCTGCATCCAATGTACACTCTGTATCCACATTCAGGCAGATTTATAGACACATGCTCTTGTTCACTTATTAAGCTATAAAAAACCAACACTAAAAAAAACTGACTTTATACAATGAAACACAAACACAAATATTTCATTGAAAAAAAAATACAATAATAAGGTTCTTATCTTATAAAATACAGACGTTTCTTTAAAAAAAAGATGATTACGTCCTACGCGTCATGCATCTAGTTATGCACGGTAACCAATGACTTAAATTCTGCCAAGTAGTTGGATTTCCTGGCTGGCTCAGGCAACCCATTCCATGCTTTAATAGCACTAGGCAAGAAGGAGTATTTCTACAAATTTGTCCCAGCATATGGAGTAGGGAATGTGCCTTACCTTTTGGGTCTTTCTAAGTATTTTATTAGGTTTTGTTTTTGAAGATTATGATTCAGTGTTTTATGTATAATTGCTACTTTACTTTTAAGTCTTCTGTCCTGAAGGCTTTCTAAATTTAGTGGGTTTTTTTAAAATAAAGGTGCTACTCTAGTCAAATGCGATTATTCGTAATCTCACTGCTCTATTGTGTGTCTGTTCCAGTCTCTTAATGTTTTCTTGAGTAAAGTATTGTATTATCTAATACATACTACCATTCAATAAACTCATCAGAAATGAATGGTTGAGAAATGAATTATGTTCTGCTCAATGAAACAATGAATGTTGGAAGAATATAAAAAGGGGGAGGGGGGTGCCAATACAAAGAAGACGCGAAGCGATTCGCTAAACTATTATGACATCTGCAGCAATGCCCAGGCGCTTAGGGTTACAATTTATTGTAACATTTGCAGCCATCCTATAATGCTTAGTGCTACAAGTTACAGTAACATCTGCTACCTTGATATGACGCTCAGTTTGACTAGCACTGACGTTTTAATGACTATCAAGCAATAGTATTTAGTGCTCATGTTACAGTAACATCTGCAGCCATGTGTTTTTTGCTACGATACAGTAACATCTGCAACCATGACATGGTGCTTCTGGCTACACGCTAAAGTAATAACTGCAGCCATGACATGGTGCTTCTGGCTACACGCTAAAGTAATAACTGCAGCCATGACATGGTGCTTCTGGCTACACGCTAAAGTAATAACTGCAGCCATGCCATGGTGCTTCTTGCTATGTTACGTTAATATCTGCAGCCATGCCATGGTGCTTCTGGCTACACGCTAAAGTAATAACTGCAGCCATGAAATGGTGCTTCTTGCTATGTTACAGTAACATCTGAAGCCATGCTATGAGGCTCAGTGTAAGTAAAACTGTCGTATTTATGACTATCAGGCAAAAGTTTAATTTGTGAGCCCTCGATGGCTTCCCAGCATCCGAGAGATCCACAGTTCCAGAAGCATCGTCACTCAAGGTTACACTGTCCACTCGAGAATGTGCAGGAAGCTGAGAAATCGTTGCCACGGCAACCTCGCCAGGAAGTGACGCAGAGCGAGATCTACTGAACACACCTTCAGCCCGTTCACTGTCCCACTTGTGTAGAATCAGTACGCATGCGTTGCAGATGACCCCGAAGAAAGCTTGGACAAACAATGACGTCATGTACCAGACTGGAAGACAAATAATCGCAAATAATATAGAATTAAAGTAATTAAATATTAACAAGGTAGAAGTTTGTTCTAGTTTTAGTTGACCTGATTTCAATAAATTATTTTTACGTAAACAAAGATATTTCCACATTTCAAAATTCCTGCAAGTCTTGAGTAAGCAATAGAAAACAGCTTATTTTCTTTATATTTGAATTTCGTTGATTTACGAATTTTACGAATTGTTTTCAGGAAACACCTCGTCGAAGCCTATTGGTCTTCAGACTATTTCGCTGATATTTTTGTGACAGTATCTCATGTCTTACCTACTGTGCAAAAAATGTTTAGAAGATTTAAGACTAGTATTATTGGCTCTCAGCTTTGACAATACTCGTCGACGAGGTCAAGGTCAAGGCCAGCTAAGAAGCAGAAGTGTGACGATACCAACACTTTACTTGAAACCAATCGTTATAGAGCAGGGGTTATCAACCTGTGGGTCGATTGACGATTTGCCAGGGGTCGCCAAAGACCATCGAAAAAAATGGATTGTTATTGTCTATGCATCTATTGCTGTATGTGTGTGT